>NW_028143531.1:0-75806 GCF_977018435.1 Lepisma saccharinum
GACTTTATGTCAAACATTTTCACAGCTTATTCTTATTTTTACAAAAATAATACTATTTGTACTATTCAGGCAACATTTTTTATTAAATTTTGGACTCGCAAAGACATTTTTTTCAACATTTAACTTATTATTTTACAATTTTATGTTAATTTTTTACCAAAATAACACTATTTGTACTATTCAGGAAAGACTTTTAGTTACATTTTTGACACACTAAGTGTGTGTTCTCAACTTCTATCTGTTTATTAGGCTTATTATTACTCAAATAACACTATTTGTACTATTCAAGCAACATTTTTTATTAAATTTTGGACTCACAAAGATATTTTTTCAACTTTTAACTAATTATTTTACAACTTTATGTTAATTTTTACCAAAATAACACTATTTATACTATTCAGGCAACATTTTTTCATTAAATTTTGGATTCACAAAGACATTTTTTTCAACTTTTAAATTATTATTTTACAATTTTATACCTATTTTTACCAAAATAACACTATTTATACGATTCAGGAAAGACTTTTAGTTATATTTTCGACACACAAAGTGTGTTTTTTCAACTTCTATCTGTTTATTTCACAAGTTTAGGCTTATTTTTACCAAAATAACACTATTTATACTATTTAGGAAAGACTTTTAGTTATATTTTCGACACACAAAGTGTGTTTTTTCAACTTCTATCTGTTTATTTCACAAGTTTAGGCTTATTTTTACCAAATAACACTATTTATACTATTTAGGAAAGACTTTTAGTTATATTTTCGACACACAAAGTGTGTTTTTTCAACTTCTATCTGTTTATTTCACAAGTTTAGGCTTATTATTACCAAAATAATACAATTCAATCTGTTCAGGAAAGACTTTTAGTTCTCAACTGCTATCTGTTTATTTCACAAGTCTAGGCTTATTATTACCAAAATAACACAATTCAATCTGTTCAGGAAAGATTTGTAGTTACATTTTCGACACACTAAGTGTGTGTTCTCAACTTCTATTTGTTTATTTCACAAGTTTAGCCTAATATTACTCAAATAACACAATTTAATCCAGTCAGGAAGGATTTGTTATTATATTTTGGATGCACAAAGAGATGTTTTCAACTTTTTTACTGATTTTTTGCAGGGTATGTATTAATTTTTATTTATTTTGTTTTGTATTATATATACATTTACAAATTTTTAACTTAGAGTTTAGTATTTATTTAAATTTTTTCGAAAACACTAAAGAAAAAGTACTTTTAGCTAAAATGTAAGCCACAGAATATATTATTATTATTATTATTATTATTATTGTTATTATTATTATTATTATGGTTTACTGATTTTTACTATGCTATTTTTGGTTCTGTATTTCTATATGTATTTATTTAGGTCAGGTTACTTCTGCTACGTAGGAAAGTTTGTTTATTTTAGAGTTTGCTGAGTATTTTGTTATTTTTATACTAAGTTTTCTAAATATATCAGGTAGAGCTCCATCTATACATTTTTGTTTTTGCTGTTTGGAGATGATGCGATCAGCATCACTCTCCATCTGCTTTTTATTTTATGTACCCAATATTATTTTGAGGCTTAGTGAATTCTAGAGCCTATTTATGCAGGAGAGAGGGCTTGAAAATTTTGATTTCAGATAACCCACTACTATTTGTCAGAGTATTTTAAAGGATATTTTATATTTATTATGTGCCACTAGAATATCAAAGCTTGCTTAATTTTTATGTCTGTAACGCTGTTATTGTATTTCTAGCTAAGGTTTACTGGATAAAGTACACGAAATGTTTAACATTTCGACTATTTGCCTTTATACGAGGCCAAATTTTTAGTGTAACGAAAATTATTGTGTGTCTATAAAGACTGAAATCCCTTTACCGATGGGTCCATAACTGGACGCTTACCAACATTGTTCCTTTTTTTAAAAATATAACCATTTATCAATATATTGACAATTCACAGGACAAGACGAAGTTCACAGACGACTGACTACATATATGAACCATAGGTCCATTTGCTAAATTTTTTTTCTATGCTAGAAGAATAATTTAGCCTTATAGCCTTTTTCAAAGTATTTTTGAAGTATTACTGGTTTTTTGGGTGCATCAACACTTGGGTTATTTCCATTTGGTTTATTATACGAGGCTACAATCACTATCTGAACACTGAAATCCTCTGATTGAAACTAAAAGCTTAGGCTGTAACTAGGCATTTAGTATGTATATCGACAATTTATAGGACAACACGAACTTTACAAAGGATTGTAGGTGATGTAGGCCCACACGCCAGAGCTTTGTTAACCTGCAAGAAGCATTTACAGCTAATATTACGAGGATATAAGGTTGATTTTTTACTGTTTCACAAGAATGCTATTTTTTATACACCCAATATTTGCTTTTTCAAGTAACTACATGTCCCAGAAGCACTTACAGGCCAACTCTAACTAGACTTCGATTTATTCTATATCAGGTGCTAAATTTATAAAGAACTATGATTGTGTATATTTCTGAGGAAGTACGCAAAAGCAGATTACCCGATTAAAGTATCTGAAAAACAGATTTTTCTATGTAAGTATATTTTTATTGACTGGATTATTTAACAGATCAAACAGGAAGACTGCAAAATTCATTAAATGTAGTTCTATAGTATATGTGGTTTCAGAGATATGAAAAGAACAAATATAAGATTTCGCTTTTTTTTGCTTCTGAGGCTAATCGTGACGCTAAGGGTAAATGGCGAGGAAATGTAACGGAGGAGAAACAGTCCCAAAAGTTATGGGCTGCATGTAAGTTAATACCACAGAGATATTACAGTAGGTGTAGGTTCTACCACCAGAACATTTCTATCATAATAATACTGGTTATGCTGTACTGTTAGCTAAAGATGCTGATATTTGAGAAACTTAAAAGCTTATTTGCAAAATTTTAAGATAAATAATAATCTGTTAGACTGTAAACATATTTTATATCCATTCTGCACAAGATCCGATGACAAAATTCAAAAATTGTAATCGCCCAGACAGGGACTCGAACCCTGGACAGATAGGTTAAAAGCCTAACGCTATACCAACTAAGCTATCTGGTCACATGGTATTCTTTTCTTGAAAAGTTAGTTATGTTAAGAAATATATTGAAACACTTGAGAACACTCTTGGTCTGGTTCGACAGAGAAGGAGACAACATTTCCAAATTTTTACAGACTGGGTGTATTTTTCCACTATAGAGGCCTTCACTATATGTAATTCGAAACGCTAAAGTTCAGCTAGCTTCCAAAATTGAGGTAAAGATTGTGTTTGGTGAGATTAACAAGTTACAATTATATCCAGCTAAAACTCTCAGATTTACTGTACTAGCCAAGGTTTAGTAACATTTTCTTCACTTTAGTACAAATACCAAAGAAATAGGTATATTTTATTTATAATTTGACAAAATGTACTAGTATTTAATTCACAAAGTTAGGTAAAAAGCAGTATTTTTAAAAAATATTGTTACTGCCTTCAAACTTTATGTTATTTAGCCACTAACAACTGGTTTACATTGTTTGGCATCCTTTAAATAGGAAAAGAAGGAATTATTTGTTTAGTATTTTTACTACAGTTTAACTTAATTTTAACAAATTGTTGCTAATTTATATATCAAAGTTATGTTATTTAGAGTGTATGAAGGCGTATAAAGTTAATATTTGTACTTATCAGTTCAACTAACAATTATATTTTACACACAAAAGATAATGTTTACAGTTAAATTACTTGAATCAGAGAATAATATTTTACAGTAATTGATTCATTCAGCACTAGTCAGTACTTTTATGCATCAGAAAGTTTTCTTAATTTTCTATTACGCATGCTATTTTGGGCTATTCTTAAAATGTATTTCTAGGGCAAACTGGTTAATTTTCTGCTTTTTCTGCTTATAATGGAAAGTTGACATAGTTTTCGCACAATGCTTTGTACATTTGTTATATTCACTACTTACAATGCAAATATTATGCTTATTTAATGTATCACTAACTAACTCTCTAGCCTTTTTAAACCCGAAGGTTCATGGCTGCAGCAACACATGCCTTTCATCTGTTCCTGTCCTGAGCAAGATCTATATACTCCTTTCCATCCCTACCAATTTCCTTTAGATCCATCTCTACATTATCCCTCCATTTTGTTTTGGTCTTTTACCATCAGGTTTCCCAACAAGAATCCTGTATGCTTTTTTTTCCTCTCCCATTTGTACCACATGATCTACACATCTAAGTCTTTTTGATTTAATTATTCTAATAATATCTGGACATGAATACAAATTATGTACTTCCAAATTATGTAACCTTCTCCACTCATCTGCTTTGTTGTCTGTTTTAGGCCCAAATATTTTCCTAAGGATTTTATTTTCAAATACTCTCAATTTATGTTTCTAGCTTATACTGTAGTTATTATATTTTTTTCTATCAGCTTATTTTGAATTGATTTATAACAATATTGCTTTTTTTTATCAATTTAACTAAGAGTATATGCAGACAAACACATGTGTACACACTTTTATGTAAATAGATATGCCTTTTTTCAATATTTTAGTATGAAGATTGCACTTTAGCTATTTAAGCAAGGGTAGGAAATGTAGGATTTCTGAGAATTTGTTGCAGGATTTTGTTGTCCAAGTATAGATGAGAACGGAGCTGGGAGACTGCTTTGAACCTTTTCATGAGAGTTTGCATGTGAACTGTATCCAAATTCAGCACTATTGACTGTGCATGCTTCTAAGTTTTGCTGTTATTTTACATCAAGTCTGTGAGACTGTAGACAGTTTTTCCCTTTTCAAGTAGTTTTTATTGATTGTATTTGTATATGTTTTGGGGACTTAGCAGTTTTATGTTATGAGGCAGTTTGGTGTAGAATATTTTTACCGGATTGTTTTGAGATATTGAGTGTCTGCTGTTTTACTTGTAATTATTTTCCTTCTTGTGTTGTGTATTTGACTATATTTTGTCCAACTTCGTAGTATTTAGAATAATTGTTATTGACTTGTAGATGTAGGGAGTAATAAACCTTTGCAAGATGCCCTATACTTTAGTCTGAACATTATTCTTAGTGTTCACTTTTGAAGCTTTAGTATTCTGGTAGTATTATTAATGTAGAGGTAAATTAGGCTAAAATGTAGGCATTTTTCTGATAAATTATACTCACTTAGTTGTTTCAGCAGGTAGAAGTTGCATGATGGTTTACTGCTGATGATGTTAATTTGCTCTTCTTATGTACTACGTATGATGTAGCTTACTTGAGTAATTGGAATTTTCTACTGAAAAAAGGATTGCTTGTCTATTTTATTCCTATGTTGTTCAGTTTGTCCATAAGCAAGCCATGATTTTATTCTATCCTATGCCTTGGAAGAATCTAGATATATTGTGTTTGCAGTTTTATGTTTCTCTAAGGTTTCAGCTATGTAGCTTTTTAAACTGTGCTATGGGTGTGACTATTGATTTCTCTTTCTGGATCCCATGTTGGTTTCTGTGTATTCCTCTTGCTGCTTGAATTTGACTTAGGTTGCTTGCTTTTTTTCTTAGATCTTTATTTGTTTATTTGTTCAGTATTTTTATATTTTTTTGAATTTTAATTACTTTAATTTTACATTAACTAACATATTTTACTTTAAAAACAAAATAATTTACTCTAGTATAAAAACTTCTACTAACAAAAATGTACTATTATAACTTTTAATTTTAGAAAATTGTATTTTTAAAACTTTAAATTTGAAAAATTGATTTTTAATTACTTTATTTTTACATTAACTAACAAATTTTACATTAACAACAAAATAATTTGCCCTAGTATAAAAACTTCTACTAACAAAAATATACTATTATAACTTTTAATTTTAGAAAATTGTATTTTTCAAACTTTAACTTTGAAAAATTGAATTTTGACACACTTTGACTTTAACAATGTACTTTGAATTTTTTTTATGTAAAAAAATATTAAAAAATAAAAAATACTGAACAAATAAACAAATAAAGATCTAAGAAAAAAAGCAAGCAACCTAAGTCAAATTCAAGCAGCAAGAGGAATACACAGAAACCAACATGGGATCCAGAAAGAGAAATCAATAGTCACACCCATAGCACAGTTTAAAAAGCTACATAGCTGAAACCTTAGAGAAACATAAAACTGCAAACACAATATATCTAGATTCTTCCAAGGCATAGGATAGAATAAAATCATGGCTTGCTTATGGACAAACTGAACAACATAGGAATAAAATAGACAAGCAATCCTTTTTTCAGTAGAAAATTCCAATTACTCAAGTAAGCTACATCATACGTAGTACATAAGAAGAGCAAATTAACATCATCAGCAGTAAACCATCATGCAACTTCTACCTGCTGAAACAACTAAGTGAGTATAATTTATCAGAAAAATGCCTACATTTTAGCCTAATTTACCTCTACATTAATAATACTACCAGAATACTAAAGCTTCAAAAGTGAACACTAAGAATAATGTTCAGACTAAAGTATAGGGCATCTTGCAAAGGTTTATTACTCCCTACATCTACAAGTCAATAACAATTATTCTAAATACTACGAAGTTGGACAAAATATAGTCAAATACACAACACAAGAAGGAAAATAATTACAAGTAAAACAGCAGACACTCAATATCTCAAAACAATCCGGTAAAAATATTCTACACCAAACTGCCTCATAACATAAAACTGCTAAGTCCCCAAAACATATACAAATACAATCAATAAAAACTACTTGAAAAGGGAAAAACTGTCTACAGTCTCACAGACTTGATGTAAAATAACAGCAAAACTTAGAAGCATGCACAGTCAATAGTGCTGAATTTGGATACAGTTCACATGCAAACTCTCATGAAAAGGTTCAAAGCAGTCTCCCAGCTCCGTTCTCATCTATACTTGGACAACAAAATCCTGCAACAAATTCTCAGAAATCCTACATTTCCTACCCTTGCTTAAATAGCTAAAGTGCAATCTTCATACTAAAATATTGAAAAAAGGCATATCTATTTACATAAAAGTGTGTACACATGTGTTTGTCTGCATATACTCTTAGTTAAATTGATAAAAAAAAAGCAATATTGTTATAAATCAATTCAAAATAAGCTGATAGAAAAAAATATAATAACTACAGTATAAGCTAGAAACATAAATTGAGAGTATTTGAAAATAAAATCCTTAGGAAAATATTTGGGCCTAAAACAGACAACAAAGCAGATGAGTGGAGAAGGTTACATAATTTGGAAGTACATAATTTGTATTCATGTCCAGATATTATTAGAATAATTAAATCAAAAAGACTTAGATGTGTAGATCATGTGGTACAAATGGGAGAGGAAAAAAAAGCATACAGGATTCTTGTTGGGAAACCTGATGGTAAAAGACCAAAACAAAATGGAGGGATAATGTAGAGATGGATCTAAAGGAAATTGGTAGGGATGGAAAGGAGTATATAGATCTTGCTCAGGACAGGAACAGATGAAAGGCATGTGTTGCTGCAGCCATGAACCTTCGGGTTTAAAAAGGCTAGAGAGTTAGTTAGTGATACATTAAATAAGCATAATATTTGCATTGTAAGTAGTGAATATAACAAATGTACAAAGCATTGTGCGAAAACTATGTCAACTTTCCATTATAAGCAGAAAAAGCAGAAAATTAACCAGTTTGCCCTAGAAATACATTTTAAGAATAGCCCAAAATAGCATGCGTAATAGAAAATTAAGAAAACTTTCTGATGCATAAAAGTACTGACTAGTGCTGAATGAATCAATTACTGTAAAATATTATTCTCTGATTCAAGTAATTTAACTGTAAACATTATCTTTTGTGTGTAAAATATAATTGTTAGTTGAACTGATAAGTACAAATATTAACTTTATACGCCTTCATACACTCTAAATAACATAACTTTGATATATAAATTAGCAACAATTTGTTAAAATTAAGTTAAACTGTAGTAAAAATACTAAACAAATAATTCCTTCTTTTCCTATTTAAAGGATGCCAAACAATGTAAACCAGTTGTTAGTGGCTAAATAACATAAAGTTTGAAGGCAGTAACAATATTTTTTAAAAATACTGCTTTTTACCTAACTTTGTGAATTAAATACTAGTACATTTTGTCAAATTATAAATAAAATATACCTATTTCTTTGGTATTTGTACTAAAGTGAAGAAAATGTTACTAAACCTTGGCTAGTACAGTAAATCTGAGAGTTTTAGCTGGATATAATTGTAACTTGTTAATCTCACCAAACACAATCTTTACCTCAATTTTGGAAGCTAGCTGAACTTTAGCGTTTCGAATTACATATAGTGAAGGCCTCTATAGTGGAAAAATACACCCAGTCTGTAAAAATTTGGAAATGTTGTCTCCTTCTCTGTCGAACCAGACCAAGAGTGTTCTCAAGTGTTTCAATATATTTCTTAACATAACTAACTTTTCAAGAAAAGAATACCATGTGACCAGATAGCTTAGTTGGTATAGCGTTAGGCTTTTAACCTATCTGTCCAGGGTTCGAGTCCCTGTCTGGGCGATTACAATTTTTGAATTTTGTCATCGGATCTTGTGCAGAATGGATATAAAATATGTTTACAGTCTAACAGATTATTATTTATCTTAAAATTTTGCAAATAAGCTTTTAAGTTTCTCAAATATCAGCATCTTTAGCTAACAGTACAGCATAACCAGTATTATTATGATAGAAATGTTCTGGTGGTAGAACCTACACCTACTGTAATATCTCTGTGGTATTAACTTACATGCAGCCCATAACTTTTGGGACTGTTTCTCCTCCGTTACATTTCCTCGCCATTTACCCTTAGCGTCACGATTAGCCTCAGAAGCAAAAAAAAGCGAAATCTTATATTTGTTCTTTTCATATCTCTGAAACCACATATACTATAGAACTACATTTAATGAATTTTGCAGTCTTCCTGTTTGATCTGTTAAATAATCCAGTCAATAAAAATATACTTACATAGAAAAATCTGTTTTTCAGATACTTTAATCGGGTAATCTGCTTTTGCGTACTTCCTCAGAAATATACACAATCATAGTTCTTTATAAATTTAGCACCTGATATAGAATAAATCGAAGTCTAGTTAGAGTTGGCCTGTAAGTGCTTCTGGGACATGTAGTTACTTGAAAAAGCAAATATTGGGTGTATAAAAAATAGCATTCTTGTGAAACAGTAAAAAATCAACCTTATATCCTCGTAATATTAGCTGTAAATGCTTCTTGCAGGTTAACAAAGCTCTGGCGTGTGGGCCTACATCACCTACAATCCTTTGTAAAGTTCGTGTTGTCCTATAAATTGTCGATATACATACTAAATGCCTAGTTACAGCCTAAGCTTTTAGTTTCAATCAGAGGATTTCAGTGTTCAGATAGTGATTGTAGCCTCGTATAATAAACCAAATGGAAATAACCCAAGTGTTGATGCACCCAAAAAACCAGTAATACTTCAAAAATACTTTGAAAAAGGCTATAAGGCTAAATTATTCTTCTAGCATAGAAAAAAAATTTAGCAAATGGACCTATGGTTCATATATGTAGTCAGTCGTCTGTGAACTTCGTCTTGTCCTGTGAATTGTCAATATATTGATAAATGGTTATATTTTTTAAAAAAAGGAACAATGTTGGTAAGCGTCCAGTTATGGACCCATCGGTAAAGGGATTTCAGTCTTTATAGACACACAATAATTTTCGTTACACTAAAAATTTGGCCTCGTATAAAGGCAAATAGTCGAAATGTTAAACATTTCGTGTACTTTATCCAGTAAACCTTAGCTAGAAATACAATAACAGCGTTACAGACATAAAAATTAAGCAAGCTTTGATATTCTAGTGGCACATAATAAATATAAAATATCCTTTAAAATACTCTGACAAATAGTAGTGGGTTATCTGAAATCAAAATTTTCAAGCCCTCTCTCCTGCATAAATAGGCTCTAGAATTCACTAAGCCTCAAAATAATATTGGGTACATAAAATAAAAAGCAGATGGAGAGTGATGCTGATCGCATCATCTCCAAACAGCAAAAACAAAAATGTATAGATGGAGCTCTACCTGATATATTTAGAAAACTTAGTATAAAAATAACAAAATACTCAGCAAACTCTAAAATAAACAAACTTTCCTACGTAGCAGAAGTAACCTGACCTAAATAAATACATATAGAAATACAGAACCAAAAATAGCATAGTAAAAATCAGTAAACCATAATAATAATAATAATAACAATAATAATAATAATAATAATAATAATATATTCTGTGGCTTACATTTTAGCTAAAAGTACTTTTTCTTTAGTGTTTTCGAAAAAATTTAAATAAATACTAAACTCTAAGTTAAAAATTTGTAAATGTATATATAATACAAAACAAAATAAATAAAAATTAATACATACCCTGCAAAAAATCAGTAAAAAAGTTGAAAACATCTCTTTGTGCATCCAAAATATAATAACAAATCCTTCCTGACTGGATTAAATTGTGTTATTTGAGTAATATTAGGCTAAACTTGTGAAATAAACAAATAGAAGTTGAGAACACACACTTAGTGTGTCGAAAATGTAACTACAAATCTTTCCTGAACAGATTGAATTGTGTTATTTTGGTAATAATAAGCCTAGACTTGTGAAATAAACAGATAGCAGTTGAGAACTAAAAGTCTTTCCTGAACAGATTGAATTGTATTATTTTGGTAATAATAAGCCTAAACTTGTGAAATAAACAGATAGAAGTTGAAAAAACACACTTTGTGTGTCGAAAATATAACTAAAAGTCTTTCCTAAATAGTATAAATAGTGTTATTTTGGTAAAAATAAGCCTAAACTTGTGAAATAAACAGATAGAAGTTGAAAAAACACACTTTGTGTGTCGAAAATATAACTAAAAGTCTTTCCTAAATAGTATAAATAGTGTTATTTTGGTAAAAATAAGCCTAAACTTGTGAAATAAACAGATAGAAGTTGAAAAAACACACTTTGTGTGTCGAAAATATAACTAAAAGTCTTTCCTGAATAGTATAAATAGTGTTATTTTGGTAAAAATAGGTATAAAATTGTAAAATAATAATTTAAAAGTTGAAAAAAATGTCTTTGTGAATCCAAAATTTAATGAAAAAATGTTGCCTGAATAGTATAAATAGTGTTATTTTGGTAAAAATTAACATAAAGTTGTAAAATAATTAGTTAAAAGTTGAAAAAATATCTTTGTGAGTCCAAAATTTAATAAAAAATGTTGCTTGAATAGTACAAATAGTGTTATTTGAGTAATAATAAGCCTAATAAACAGATAGAAGTTGAGAACACACACTTAGTGTGTCAAAAATGTAACTAAAAGTCTTTCCTGAATAGTACAAATAGTGTTATTTTGGTAAAAAATTAACATAAAATTGTAAAATAATAAGTTAAATGTTGAAAAAAATGTCTTTGCGAGTCCAAAATTTAATAAAAAATGTTGCCTGAATAGTACAAATAGTATTATTTTTGTAAAAATAAGAATAAGCTGTGAAAATGTTTGACATAAAGTCAAAGTTTGGTAAAAAATAAACTCAAAATTAAGTTAAATAGCACACAGTAACATACATTTACTACCTAAATCAATAATCAAAGGGTCCTAGGTTCGTTACCCCGTGATAAAAGCAAATGGTGAAAACTGTAGGCCCCGTCCCTAATAGCTCTCCCTTCTTCATAGTACAGATAAAAAAAACCCTGCGCTAAAGCGTCCTGTGCCTTGGGGCAACCCTGAGCGGAATATTAATTGGCGGCTGAAACCAGTTCTACAAGCGACGCATAGCTTCAGAGATTTGACCCTTGCTGCGCATTTCATTTCCAGACATCCTTTGTTGTCTGGTTGAATCCCTCCCCTGCCCTACAGTACTGCATAGCTTTCCCCTGTTCTTGCGTACTGGTTAACCTTGAAAAAACCGGTTCTGAAAACCTACCGACGCGTTCTCTGATTGGTCAATCGGGTTCCTTCTTTGTCCTGGCGTTCTGACGTCATTTGACCTTGAACGCACACTCCCCAAATTCCTTTCTCGTCTACCTGCGCTGAATATTAATTCATTCTCTCTGTCTGGCATCAGAGCGGAGTCGAAATTCTGAGACAGTATTCCGTCTAGCGTGTTGCACCACAGTGTTTCATAATATAATGCAATTATTGCATAGTACTAATTAATAATATTACATATCGCGGGTTCGAGTACCGGGACCGTCTCCTATCGTAATTGGACCTGTACCTACACCCATTACCACCGTTCATAGCGGTTCATAAACCATAGAAAACTTATTTTCAATACTATAAACATTAATATTAACATTTTATACATTACATACTTTGCAGTAATGAATATAAAACCATATGCATAGCGTTTAGTACCTCTAATTACCTTCTATATACATATTTTTCATAAAATAAATAAATATATATTTATAAAAAGTTATAAACATGCAAATACATAAATGTAAAGTATTCTAAGTACTTGCAAATGAATTCTAAATACGTGCGAATTAATTAAAACCCGTGCAAATTAGTTATAAGTACGTGCAAATTAAATTGCGAATATTAAACGCCCGAGGGCACAAACAGCCACTGGCGCGTTCAACATCTACTAACAAGAATATTTAAAAAAAAAAACTGTACAGTGGAATCCATGAGTATTACCATGCAAATTGTCCTTGACTATATTCAATAGTTTTTTTCGTACATCCTACGTGTTTTAAGCGATTGACTTTTATGTAAGTTGGTGCAGAAGTTATCAACAGCTTGTTTTGAGTTTTCTTTTAATTCTTGAAGCTCTCATTGGGTCAAATAAAGTGCACGAACATGGTGATGGACAATTTGCACGGTAATACTCCTGGATCCCACTGTACAAGTTTAAGTTTTATTTGCATATTCCATGATGCTTTCTCGACGTGAAAAACATCTACTTGCGAGTGCACAGTAGCAAGAAAACTAGAAGCGGAAAGTCTTAACATTGTCAAACTCTAATAAATAAAGAATTTTGATTGGTTCGATTGCAAATCCGTATGTAAATAAAATAACATCATAGAGCTCTTGTTCTTTTCAAGTTATTTGATATTATGTCTTGTAAAATGTTACGAGCTTAACACAAGACAGCAACTATTTCTAATTATTATACACATTACAAATCCCAAACAATCAAAGTCATATTCTGAATTAAATATGTAAATTGATTCGAGATTTCCAAATATGCATTAATGATTATTGAAGTTTGGAGTCTTATTTAATAATAAACATGACGCGAACAGCTTGCTTCATACTAATAACGCTTATAACGTCACATAGTGATAAAACAAATTGCAATAGGCAAGACAATGACGCCATATTTTTCTTATAAGTTCTAAAGCATTAAGAAAGATTAAAATATCGAGTGATCGTAATTATACTGAGAGTCCGTGGTATATACGAACTTTTGATTTTGAAAAATACAGAAGTATCAATAGTTAGCAAAAAAAAATTAGCATGATCCAACACAGTGATATTTCATCGAACAACACATGCAACTATACTCACGGATTGATTTGACCTGCATTTTCAACGAAATCGAATTTCGGTCATGAATTATGCAAAATATTTCAGATTAGAAGTTAGTTCGCGTAGAAACATCGCAGGTCGAAGTTCCATATCAGCATGCGTGAATTCACCGAAGTGTGCAAGATTTTTTAAACCATTCCATCATTCACATTCATGTAACTAAATATTTGAACACAATCGCTCCAACGCAATTTCCTACCATTTACCTACCCTGTTCCTTCTCTTTGTTAATGTAGTGTGTTGTGTCTTTGGTTACTTGGTTCTCGTTGTGAATTGCACTTGCCGAACACAAATCATTCTGTGGGAAGCCATCATATGTAGGTAAGCACTACAAGAGGGTAGTTTGTCGAAGTCAATATTGTTTAAGAAATTTAATGACAACCAGTAAAGTTACTCTGCAATTATTATTTATTAGTACTGTAACTATAGAAATGTCATTGGTGTATTAATTTATTTTATATTCATTTTGTTGAAAAAACATCAAAACCCCCGGAACAGTGGGGCAAAACAAGGTGTACATGTTAATAATATGAGAAATGAGTGAATCCCAAACTTGTTCGCAACACACAACCAACTTTTTAGTATACATGGTTATACGTAAGGCTCATTGACAAAAAAAACATTTAAAATAAATGTCTTCCTCCACACCACTGCAATCGTCACGGGCCCAGCCGAGCTACCTGGTTCTGCACCGCCTGACGTTCCCGGTTCCACCCCAAAAGTATAGGTCATGAAAATCGCGCCGTGGATAAACGTATAAAGATTGTAACGATTGATACATTTTGGTAAATTTCTTTATTATGCAAATTACTTTTCGATAGCCCTCGTATAAATTCTTATGTTGTCTAATCTTTTTGAATGTATATTTTATCCTTGTTAAATTATAACGCATTTTCTGTCAAGCGAAAAAGAACGCAATGCAAGTTGAAGCTTGCATTCTTTTTCTTTCTTATCAAAAATGGGTTCTTTTTCGTTCGGCGCTGCGCGGTTTTGTAAGTAACTTTAGCATTCATTGTGTTTCTCGATATGCCTTTTTGGAAGGGGTAATTGTTAGGCCAAAAATAACTTTGAGTATGTCCAAATATTTTGTTCAGGGAATAGAATTGCGCAATCCCGCGAGTATAAATACCAGCCGTTTCGCTGGCAAAATAATCAGTATAGCAGTAGAATCATTAGGTGATTAAATATCTTGTCGAGGTCCAGGGCTGGGAGAATATGGGCGTTGTGTGGGGAGTGGCTGGTCTGCTCTCCCTTCCACAATGTCCGAGGTTTTCCGTAAGCCACCTTTCAGGATTTATGCTGGTTAGCAAGATCCTTAAAGGGGATTTTAGCAGGCTTATAAATAATTAATTCATATAAATATTTAATCTTAATAATTTAAACTTCGAAATTATTCATAAATTTTAAATCCTGTCGAAGTTGGCACTGGTCAGTGTGGCTCCGATGTAAATTCAAATTAAATAAATTAGGCTCATCAAAGATATACATCCTTCTCGTCGAGCTAATTTTTTATGCTAAATCATTCTGAATTCTCCTGATCAGGAGGTTCAATTAAATAAATTTTATTCTTTTTTAGTTTAATCCGAGAGCATAACTCTGGTCAGAGGGTGCCTTTTAAATCTCACAGCTTATATAGTTTTCATGTCCGTTTTAAAGTCTGAATATCCGGAAAGTTGAGGAAGGTTTATGGTTTCTCTTATTTAGGTTTATATTTGAAGTAATTTTGAAACAGCTATAATAGGTGACCGGTCGAGTATATGATTTTCTAAAATCATTTAATGTAAAAATCTATTGTTTTGCTTTTGCAATGTGAGTAGCCAAAAAGGGTAGACATAGAGTCCCCTATTATGTTAAGTAGTGTTGCCCACGAGACGAGACTTTGGCCTGTCTCGTCTCGTGGAAATGCTGTGAAACGCTGTCTCGTCTCGAAAATATTCGTTTGTGAAAGGGACACATGATCAATCTCGTCTCGTCTCGAATTTTTAAAAGCCTCTCCCGTCTCGTCCCGTGGGCAACACTAATGTTAAGGAATTCCACTTGGACATTTGTAATTTGTGGCCGAGATATGGCTTTGATATTGGGTAGAGAAAGGCTCCCCTTATATTTTGTTATGAATGTTTTTGGAGGTTGACCCTGAAGATGGTAGTTTACCTCATGAGTTCTAGATAACATAATGCAGATGTGAAAATATGACAGAAGCACGAATAGAAATTTACGGAAAGATGTTATGCAAATTTTTTCTTTGGTTTTGGTTAATAGTAATTTCGTCGACCTTTAGTTAATAATTTGTCACCCGTTATTTGAAACCAAGTTAAAGCTGTGTTAGTTCTATGATGGGATATGGACATGTTATATAAGAGAGTGTTCTCTGTGTTTTATGTTTACTCTGTAGCAAGTTTCAGCCTATGTGACGGAAGTCGTTATTGATCTAAATTTTATCTTGGCATTGTTGTAGTTTTTCTTTTGTTCAGAAGTTTGTATATTTTTCTTTTAACTTAACTATGTTTGAATTTGTGAATAAGTTGATTAAGGTTTAAATGGAGAACCTTCTCTCATGTTAATTTTGGAAAGTTTATTGGAAATTTGAGATGTAAATAAATTTGTAATCGTTAACGGGTATTTCCTTATAACAAATTTGGTTTATAAGTACAAATTTACTGGCCTCCTTTTGGTTTGATGAGGTGTCCCGCCGTCACTGGTCAGTGAGGCGGAGGCTTTATCGATCCATAAGATGTCAGTTTAGATTATGCTGATTTCGCTCGCGACTCGCATGCGTATCCTCACTGGTCAGTGGGATGCGGGTGCGATCACGGCGGAATTTTAAGCGTAAAGATGGTTACCTTATTTTAGAGTTCTTGGTTAAGTAAACATAATTATTTTTTATTATTTTTATTATTCAAAAGCAGACCCTTACCCGATCTTTGGGATGCGGGCTCTCATGCCCCGCAGGAACTGAGAGTAGTCGTGGCATGTATATCTATTATAACAGAAAGATAATTGGTAGGCAGCGACGCCCGGTCTGGGTTTTTCGAGGGGACCGAGCCTGTGTGTCGTGTACCTTGGCAACGGGCTGACGGCCTTTGTTGTAAGTGGAGCCCATAACGTGGGGCTAACCAGCTGTTTGTTGCAAGTGGAGCCCATAACGTGGGGGCTAACCAGTTGTTTGTTGCAAGATGTCAGGCACATTCATTTAAGGTAAAACGAGGAGAGACGCCGCAGGCGGAGAGATGCCGCACATGCTGTAGTTTGCCTAGTACACATCAGATGGCAGCAACATTCTACAAGGATGTGTAACTGTCGTTCATTCCACCACGCCAGTGCAGTAGAGACGAGTGAAGTGAAGTGGAAAGGAGTGGGGCGCCTTCATATGAAAATTTCCTGGTGAATTGACCGTCGAAATTTTATGAAAGGTAAGTGTGATATATCCTAATAAAGTGCACGCTAGTTTCTACGTGACAAATATTTTATAGAATACTTGTTAGAGTATTTAGATTACCTTTCGCTCGATTTTGCACTGAAACTACAAAACCAGTAAAAAGCAATTGGTGCGGCATCTCTCCTCTCGAAAAAGGATTGTTGCCGCAGTGAAACAAAGGAGAGATGCCGCACATTTTTCTGTTAGGAGAGATGCCGCACTTTTCTCACCCTCATATTATAAGGTGTACAGTGTCATTTATTTCACCTTTTGACATGTTGAATATTTTGAACACAGTGTTACATATACTGTAGGCTATGTATTTTAACAAAGAATGCAATACAAACACAACAATATACACATGTTATTTATGCTTGTATATAAGTTATGTAAAATAGAGTGTACTTAAATATTAAATTGTCTAAAAGTTTCTAAGCACTCGTTTCTTATTATTTTCAGAATTCAAGATGCCCAACACATACAGAAGAAGATCTGCTAGAGCTTCGTGGTCTGATGAGACCCTGAAAGAGGCATGTACAAGAGTGCAAGCCGGGGACATAGGGAAAAGAGAAGCTGAACGATATTACGGCATTCCAGCGAGAACCATATGTCGAAGGATTGAAAAAGGCGATTTCTCCAAGAAGAGTCTTGGACCTGAAGGGGTTTTCGGTGCACATAATGAAAAGAAATTAGTTTCCCATATTCAACGTCTAGGTGCAGCAGGTTTCGCTCCAGACAGACAAGCTGTTAGGGTGCTGGCGTACAAATTTGCTGAAAAATTAAATATTAAACACACGTTCTCGCATGAATCGCAGATGGCAGGAAACGTATGGTTAAATTCCTTCCTGAGGAGAAATCCTGAACTTTCTTTGCGACAAGCTCAAGGCCTCTCTATCAACAGAGCTCAAGGAATGAATCGTGAAGATGTGAAAAACTATTTTACGTTGCTAGAAAAGGTTATGGAAGAACACGATCTAATGAATAAACCAGGTAACATTTTTAACGTCGATGAAACAGGATGCCCACTCATTAACAGACCTAGAAAGGTTGTGACCTCCAAAGGTGCAAAGACTGTGCACACATTGACTCCAAAAGAAAGGGGAGAAAATGTGACGCTGATAGGGTGTTGCAGTGCAGAAGGAACGTTTCTTCCTCCTGTTCTTATTATGAAAGGTGTGAATAAAAAACCTGAATTCGTTGATGGACTTCCTGCAGGATCCGATGTCTACATGAACCCTAAATCGTCGTACATCAGTGCTGATCTGTTCATGAAATGGTTCAAAGAACACTTTGTTCCCAGGAAACATCCAGGCAAAACGCTTCTACTCCTAGATGGCCATTCATCACATGTCCATGCATTAGAGCTTCTGGAGTATGCGGCTGAAGTCGGTGTTATTGTTTTGTGTTTGCCAAGTCACACTACACAAGCCCTTCAACCCTTGGACCGATCTGTATTTGGTCCAGTAAAATCATATTACAACAAGGATGCAACATCATGGATGAGAACCCATAAAGACAGAAATATCACAAGATACCAAGCAGGCTCTCTCATTGGTGCGGCGTGGAATAAAGCTGCTTCTGTTGGAAATGCCATTTCAGGTTTCCGAGCCTGTGGCATTTACCCTTTGAATTCAAATGCTGTTCCCGATTACTTCTTTTCCTTTTCTGGTGCTTGTCAGTCAGGTCCTAGTCCACTTTCATCCACCCACACCATAATATCTGACCATAATGATTCGCAGGATCTAGAGTCACCTTCATCGAGTACCTCAGGAAGTCTCTCACCTGTCACAGTTAAACCAACAACCTCGCAAGCAACACAACTGACACCAAAAGTAACTCAACAACCTCATTTTGTGCCCCAGAATCAATTACCAGGAATAAATTCAAACCCTTCAACATCTACCTGTAGTTCTACACCCACGGAAAGCCCCAGTAAGTACCTCCGCCAGCTGAGTCCCATTCCGGAAGTTCCTCGTCAAGGTAAAAGGTTCAAACAGTCAGCCGAAGTGCTCAATTCCGCTTCCAGACTTGAAAATATGAAATCAAAAAACTCGCAATCAACTTCCAGGATCAAAACAGGACAGAAAGAAAAAACAACCGGCACAAAGCAACCTGCGCCAGATGCTACAGCGAGTGGATCTGAGCAAGACATCAACAATTGTGTGGAATGCTTGGAGAATTACTTCCTCACGGCTTCCAAATCTGACTGGATCCAGTGTGTTACGTGTTCAAAATGGTTACATGAAACCTGCACTGTGTATGGAACAATGTGTGTGGACTGTGGAAGGAAGAATGTTCGTGAGAAGAACTCAAAGAGACAGAAGTGAGTCAGTGCGGCATCTCTCCTCGTGTTTTTCATGACACTCAAAATTCAATGCTTTTGTAATTTGAAAAAATATCCATTTAAATTCTTCCTAATGGATGCCAATTATTTTTTTTCTTAAAGTGCAAGGACTGTAGTTATGTTTTCATGTCGATAAATTTTCACAAAAGCAGAGATGTTTTTTTCTATTCAGTTATGAAAAGGTGCGGCGTCTCTCCTCGTTTTACCTTAGTGTAACATAAATAAATCCTCATGAGATACGCAACACACTGTAATATTTACATGTTCAGTCATTGAAGCAGTGCTTGCGTAAGAATCGGTGCCAAACAGACAAACATCGAAACGAAAATTCAGGTAAACACAAAATCAGATGCTGACGCTAAATAAATGCTTGCAAGGAGGCGCTGTCACGGCCGCTCCTCCTTCTTTACTAGTTGAACATAGTTTATTTGGCACTCCCGAGAAAGCAGTACTAATGAAGCGGAAAGAATGACACCCGGCTACACCCGACCTTCCGGTATTACCCAGCTTTCCTCTACTAGCGTCACCGTTGATGGGAATGAGACAAAGAAGATGACATAACCCCCCCCCTCCCAAATAAAAACAGGCATTATCTGTCTGGTCAGTTTAATATTCTAACAGATTATCCAAATATTCACTCCTTGATTTAGTACATTAGAAACTAAATATAAACAATAACACATAACTTACACGGGATTAAAAGGAGAGCCTCTGATTTCGAATATGTAAACTTTTTATACGGATACCAGTCTCGTCTTCAGTTGCATATAAACAAAATTCGGCCTGTGTATGGGACCAGTGGCCACCCACAATCGTGCAGAAATTGGGGAGCTACGGATGAGTAGCGTAACGAGGTCACTGAAACCAACAACATCGACTGGGCGTTCGTCGTGCCGATCACACTTCACTCCGTAACAGGTTTGATGAGCTCCCACCTCGGCAGGAAGGAGTGAGGCCGGATGGCAGTAGGCAGTAGGTAGGCCCTGGCCCTCATGGGCTGTTGCGCCATAGATTATTATTATTATTATTATTATTATAGTGCACAAGTACATCTACACACACGCAAGGCGAAAGTATATGGGGTATAATTATTCAGTTTGTAAAAGTACGCTTTCAACAGTTGTATCTTATGAGCTTTCATCTTCATCTTCGCGATTATCCGAAAGTGACAGAAAAGCAAAGTAAAATAAAACAAATTTATGTGAGGTAATTCTTATAGCGACAGTAAAGGTGAAAAATGAAGACTGTCTCTTGTGCATTGCAACGTGAGGCGAAGACGCATAGGAGGTGTGCAGGGAGGACTCGACACATTCTCGATCTCGGTCATGCAGGTGGTGCCGTGGTGATCAACAGCACACTGACTTTACCCCGTCTCCCAGGATTAGACTCGAGTATCAATTTGCCAGAGACTGGGCTAACCGCAGAATAGCTTTACGTAGGAATATTGTCCAAATAGTTCCCAGCTGAAATACTTGTACACCGAGAATCGAACCTCATTCAGCCTTTCGGACTGAACGGCCGTAGCCACTTTGTGACATAGACTACCCAGTGGACTTCATCTGTGTAACCTAGCAGTAGGAATAGATTTGTAATGATACAACAAAGAAAGTCAAATTATGTTGCTCCATCGCATTGCACAATTTTCCTCATTGTGAAGGATTGTAAGGCATTTGAGTTCTTCACGGAAGGCCAGAATTCAATTCCAAGCCAAGAGGTTTTTTTTATGTCGCAAGCGATGTTTTGCTCAGTAGAAGGTAGTAATCGAAAAGAAGCAAAGTGACTGAATCGTGGTGACGATCGCGCCATCTTCATCCACGATCAGTATGAAAAGCTTCAAAGCTGCATACTGGTGTACGCAAGTTTTGTTTCGGAGGGACTCGAATTGTAAAGGAGGAATCTGCGTTGATAATTTCCAAATTAAACATTCGCCTTAAAGGTTGTTCAAAAATATTCTAATATAGCCGAGTTTCAGTTGCAATTCGTTTTTTTCAAAGTTCTTTACTGCTTTCATTTGAAAATTTTGATTTTCTCAAAATTTTGGACGGTCTGTAGCCCATCAGATCCCTCTCTACGTACGCCAATGAAGCAGTACACCTTAATGCTACAGCACAATTGTTAAGGAAGGAACTTCACACTTTAAATTACCTGTGCTTCTACATTGTTACTTAACTTAGGATTCGAAATATATTCGCTTGTTTATACAATGTCAGTGAATACAATCTTGATCTCTTTATCCACCATGTAAGACAGTTTCAAAATCTTACAACATGTAATTGTTCTAAATGTAAGCATGAAGGAGCGTAGTAATTACACCGGTATCAATTTTGTACGCTCTTCATAGTAGATTACATGTATTTCGATGACAATGCAGAAGAATATGTAAATGGCCAATATGGTTCTCCAGCACATTCATGTGCATTAATTTCGCAGGTATAGAGTTCTTAGTTATTGGGTTATTGCCCTCCTCCTATGGCAAAAGATAAAACGCAAGGGTATTTTCTACGCAGTGCACCACACCATCAATAAGCATAGGTGGAGTAAAGGTAGGGAAGGTCCTTCATATTCGAGCGCAGTGATGTGATCAACACTACTCCCCTCCATCACTCACTGTTCAGAGTAATTTAACAGTGATAATATTGCAAAAGTTTCCCCTGATGTCACCATTCAGGAAATCGAATTCAGGTCTCCCTCATGATAATCAGACACCCTACTGAAGGAACCACAAATTTCCATATGGCACAAAACATGTAAACAAAAATTGGCTTGAGCTATAAATTCGGACTCGTTGATATGGAATTGAGGCGCTAGATTGAAATTCCAATCAAGTCATTAGGCTATTGTTGTTTTCTCGATTTGATCAAACCATCATTCATGCTCATCGTTGATTGTGGCTCTAAATGAGTTGAAAAGTGGTTTCAAATTTCGTGGAATAGAGTGCAAAATCCCATAATCATCAATTGTCCTACTTTCTTTGAAAATCAACAATAACCTTGAATTGGGCTTGTCAGTGCCGAAGCAATTTCACCCCATCATGAAAACGGAATATGATATGAATATGACATGAAAGAATAAGGTATTTAAAGGCGAAAAAGAAGAAATCGATGTGGGAAACACATAAGATATTGTTTCACCCTTAAAATAAGTTTAATTGAAGCATATTGGCAAGAAATAATTTATTTGGCGTTACCAGTCTGGAGGTACTGTTCTATTAAGACTATTTAACAAAACTGGAAGTTGGAAACGCCGAGAGTCAGACAACAATGTACCGAAAGGGGTGTCCCCAGAACATATGCGAAACTAGCAACAATGCGCAAGGAACATCGGCACTTACCTTGTGGGGAATATCCAAGCTCGCATATGCGATCTTGAAGCTTGTTTGCACTTCTCAGTAAGTTCATTGTTCGAGGATATCATTCTAAGCCATTGCTAAATGAGGAAATTCATATTACAATCTTTCCTCGTTCAAGTGATCTACGCATCTACTATCAGCGTCGAATCATATCGATTCCGAATTGGGTTTCCTTCCAAAAAGAACCAATCACGTTTAGGCACTTTACACATCCCACCATCACTGAACATAATATGATTGTTTCACTATTACTCCACACTTTATTGTTGCCGCTAATGCTCAATAATTACCGAAAGTGTCTGCTCTTACGACTGTGCTTTTCCTACAAAGTCACTGATTTAATATTTTTGAAAGTTGTTTGCTACATACTTTTGTCCACAGAAAATGCATGAAAGACGTTCCTGGAACTGGGTCAAACAATATATTCTTTGAGAGTAGCATTTTCGCGCGTAAACGGGTGCATCTCTTAAACTTATTCACCGTTAAAATCAGACAGACACGTCGTAATGATTTATATATACGGGCAAATGCCTCAGGGAATCGTCAAATGTTAATACCGCTTGACCTATTCTCGCTCAACGGCGCACAGTTCCATTCCCCGAAATGTCGATACTCGAGGTGTTCTCACGCGAAGCGACGGTCGTTTGCGGGCAAGACGCCGCTTGGTGCCTGCCCCTTTCGCCACACTCAACACACTGAACCCGCTTGGCTCCCAATCGCGCAAGACTCGTCACAGTGCGCCGCAGGCTGTCGCAAAAAAGGGTGGGGTTTGGTTGGTTCTCGAGTCGAAGGGAATCGACGCTAGCGCCAATGTGAGCTACTCTCGGCGGGGAATGCCAGGAATATCAGTACACACCCCATCCTTACGACCTCGAGCTCGTGTTCGGATTTTACATTAGTGGTGGAGCATTCCGAGGAGCCCCAGTAAACGATATGGATTTCTTTCTCGTAATGAAACTGTTTTAAGTTTCGCACCGAATTATCTACCGAGAGACGAAGTTGTTCGTTATCGCTTGCCATCTGAATTTCCTTTTCTGTTACCTGTTCAATTGGACACAACAGTTCAATTCGTTCTCCTCCCTATCTGGAAATAAAGAAAGTTTCTATTAAAAATAGAAAGAATATTACAAAGTGTGATGTTCCTTTAATTCGGAAGCGACAAGATTACTACGTGACGGTAGCTGTCTAATCCCCGTGTGCGGCAGAGTTATGGGACTCTCCTTTAGGTTACGCTTTTCTCTGGAAAATGTTGAAAAAATTAAAGATAATTGTTTACCTTTACGAAAGTGTATTCTAGTTCTCTCACGATTAAGATCACTTGCAACTAAGTATTATTTGTATTGTCACAAACACAATTACAATATAAAGACATTTTTGTCTGTTAAAATATTCAATTACACACTTATCACATATTTTTACATCTCACAATTAACTTTCTGTGTTCTCACCCTACTGTTGTCCTGGCAACCGAATCAACAACAGATATATCTGTGCCAAATGGATATTTTTAGAAATGTCAACAAACCGGAAATGGCTTCCGCTTGTGGTATCGCCTTTAATCCACACAAATCAAAAAATAATAAGTTTGATAACACAAGAAATATAACATACTAATGGAAATATAAATAAAATATATACATTTTAAAAATGTACAAGGCGTAGCAAAAGTTCTATATTCGTTTGAGCTACGTATTTCAATCTGTCGGTTCAGCAGCGCACGTTGTTCGATTTTTCTCGTGCTAAACTGTTCCGGCCCACGGAAGAGTTAGGAACCATCCTCAGCGCTTTACATGTGGACGTCAGCCCCTGGCGTAAGCAGGGGTGAAGCGCTGGAGCTACAGCTTTCCCAAAATCTTAAGAAAATTATAATTTTCAATTGAGAACAGTAAAGAACTCGCCGAAACCAGAGTGGTAAATGGCTTCCCCCTAATATGACTTCCAATTATCATTTTTGTATGTGTATAAATTTGAATACGAAGGATAAAATGGTAGTCTTGGATTTTTTATCCCATCCTCCCTAGAACATAACTACGTAATCTTGGCCTTCACAATTCCAACACCCTTGGAAAAATCGCCCTATGCATTCTAGTTGATCATTTTTTAAGGGAACATGGAATAGCATGAATGGGTTGATTTCTGAAGTAAGGTCTACCCATATTTAACATGGTGTGACACAATGTGGTAAAAATCGGTTTTGGGCCTACTTATTTAGAGTATCTGAAGCCCCTCCCCTCACACAAACACAATCTTAAATACGCAGTAGAAATTTTGACGAACTAATTCGTAACTCAAATATCGATGCTACCTACAGTCCATCTCACATGTACAAGTTTGGGCACCTCTCAAATACTCTCGAGAAACTGGATCTACAATTGAAGAACACCAACATTCGTTCGCACTTACTGCGGATGACGGTTGATCTTAGGACGCCTGAAAAATTACATCGATAGTCAGGCTTCCTTCGTAACTAAACTTCTCAAATAAATTAGCCATCACACAACAATCGTAACATTATTCTCTTCGTTAATATTATTGGAGAGCTTTGTTGCTCTTTGTTGCTTCCCATGCAGCTTCACATCTTTCATCAAACATTTTCATGCATAAACTTAACAATTAGAAATATAATAAAATATGCCGAAAAAATAGATGAACTATTTATTCACATTCTTCTCGCAACCGTTGGCTACGCCATTTTAATGGTTCATTGTGAAATATAAATAGAATTGAGTTTTAAAAGGAGCATACAAATAGAGAGAATGATAAAAATAATGATAGAATAGGAAAAATAATAAACCTGACATAAGTACTTATTAGCGAGAGAATAGGAGATCAAACGAGAACAAAAAAGACAAAAGATAGAATAATATCTACAAAAGGAAGATGGAATGACGGAGAGGAAGAATGAAGATGAAAGATACGGAAATGGAGAGAGAGAGAGAGAGAGAGAGAGAGAGAGAGAGAGAGAGAGAGAGATAGACAGAGAGGGAGAGACAGAGAGAGAGAAAAAGAGAGAGAGAAAGATAGATAGATAGATAGAGAGAGAGAGAGAGAGAGAGAGAGAGAAACTAGGCAACCTCGAAAATGGTAGATAGGGAGAATGAAAGCGAGAGTTAAGGAAACAGGCAGAGAAAGAGAAATGACTGAAATAAAGCAAACTTAAGGAAGAGATAGAGGGAGAAAAAGAGAAAGAAAAGGAAATAAAGAGGGGGATAGAGAGAGAGAGAGAGTGTGTGTGTGTGTGTGTGAGAGAGAGAGAGAGAGTTGAAAGACAAATTGGAGAAGGAGGTAGAGGGAGAATATAGTGAGAGATAGGGAAATAGAGCGAATGAGAGAGAGAGGGGAGAGAGAGAGAGACGGAGAGAGAGAGAGAGAGAGAGAGACAGAAATTAAACGAGACAAATTCGAGTAAGGCAACACCGCATACAGCGATGTCCGTTAAAACGTGGGAACTGTGGGCTGTCACTACGATTTAGTAACTGTGGTATTGCTACGTTCCACGTATATCTTTACTCCGTTGAATAAAAACTGCTTAAAATCAGTTTTCCAATGTCAATTGACAATGATAATGCATTTTATAAACATATGCAAATAGCTTTTAAACAAGACAACGTTATTTCGCAACATTGATAAGAACGTTTTTTTGATAAATTTTAGAAATCTGAAAGTTAAGAATTGTTTTTAAAACCTTTCTGCCTGAACCGTACTAAAATTTCCTCACGATCGAATTGACTTTTTCCTCAACTGGGGCAATAATAACAAAACGTCAAGACGGCGCACGCCCTAGAATTCTTAACGAAGTGCAGGAATTGTTGAATAAAGTCAGCCCTCCCCCCTTTTACGACGGATCGGTCGTCTTGGTAAGGATGAGAGTTTCTTCTCCAGTATTCTGCAGGGTATCCCGACCTCACCCTTCGTGATTTCTTTTTGTGTGGTTATGTAGAAGATTGTGTCTACGTGCCGCCACTACCTGCCAGCCTACCTGAATTGAGACGCAGAATTGTTGCAGTCGATTACAGCAGATATGCTAACCTCAGTGTAGAGAAAAATGGACTACTGTCTGGATGTGCGCCGTGTCACATTGAATACTTGTAACGTGTGTAATGAAAACTCTTCTTGAGTTTTTCTTCCATCTCAGGTATGGTTCATTATTGTATTGAGAAAATACAAATGCTTAAAACTCCGCAATTGATTTGTGTACACCCTGTATATTGTGCGGAACGACAAATACTGTATTCATATCATAAATCTTGTCAAAGTCTGAGCGGTATTTAGGCCTCCCCGATGGAGCAGTGGTATCGTCATCGCCTTGTAATCAATTGGTCCGGGGTTCGATACCTGGTGGAGGCACATAGTGGTTCGGATCCCACTTTAAACTGTAGGTCCAGTCCCGATTAGCCTTACTGTATATAAATTGGAGTTAAAACACCAACTTAATCAATCAATAAATAAATCAAACCATTGAATAATATTGGTAATTTCTTTGCGGATGTCACGTTTCAGTTCATCCAGGATGTGCGGATTTGACTTGTATACAGCATTTTTTAAATCTATCCCTGTGATGAACATGTCATGGAACTTTCATACATTTTAATAGTGTTTCGAAATCGCTCTTGAACTTCACGTGCCGATTGAGTTAACACATGTGAATCATAAATAAATACACGCCGTGCAGTAGAAAACATTTACTTAGCCATAATACACTTTGCGTTGAATTCACTAGAAATAGCACAATACCTAAGAAGCACCTTATCACTTAAAGGTCGCCAGCTAATAAACAGGTCACACAATATAGAACAAGGGCCTTATCACATCATAATCTGGTTTCTCGCTCCCCTCGACAGCTTACGTTAGTGGGTGTCTTAATAAAGATGTATCAAAACGTGTGTATGAAAACGTGTAGGGCCTCCCCGATGGAGTAACACCGATGCGGCTGTGTTCACTGCAATGCATCGCATTGTATAACAGCAATAATCACATAAATGGTAGGAATTCATTTTCCTTGGTTGCCTGATTGATTTCGTTAATTAACATCGATTTTCTGCCAGTTTTGACTAATCGCGATGATGAGGGTACATGGTGATATGATGAAATTAATGAAAGAAAATTCATATTGAACACTTGTGTCCAGGTCGGGGTTCGACTGGCGTCCTGGAGCGCTGTTCTAACCATTCCTACAAGGAAGTCGGCACTTTCCTCTGTATTGCATCTCAATATTGAATATATTTTCATGAAACCATCCATCGTATACACTCTACAGTTTTTCTGGAAAGTAACCTCGTAATACCTAAACCACCAAATTCTTACTTTATTGCCGACCCTGTGGCTGAGTGGTTAGCACATCGCACTGCCACGCCAAGGGTCTCGGGTTCGAATCCCGGTCGGGCTTGGTTGTTTGTGAATGTCCATTCATCAATTTCATCATTTCATCAGTCATCCCCATCTTCGCAAATTAGCCAAGAGGCACAAAACGCGAAGTAAAATAAACCAAATCAAATCAAAATCAAATCTTACTTTATTGCGGACAGATGGAGCAGAATTATTATGTAAATATATGATTAAACTGTGTTGGCACGAGAAAAAGTCCTTAGCTTTAAACGTGTAAGATAATTAGAATAAATATTGTTAAGTACATTTGATCTCGTGCAAATTAAGTGAAGAATAATTTGATTTACCACAGCAAGTGACAGGGATAATGCCATGCCAGGATACAAGTACACATTTGTATGTCACTACAGGTACGTATACCAAAACCAAAATATGATATGGTTAATCATCATCATATTATTATTACTGCTATTTTTGTGTTTTGTTGCTGTTATTATTATTATTATTATTATTGTTATTATTAGCATTACTACTACAACTAGTTCTGCTTCTTTTATGTTTTCTTTTTAAATTATATAATTTCCATAGTCTGTTTATCTTTATACAATTTCCAAAACTGTATACAATACGTTAATTAAGGACTAAAAGGGGTAAACGTTGTAAATAACAAAAGCGAAAGAGTTGGGAAATCGCATCGTTCCGCACATCGGTCCGTAAGAACGTGCACACCAGAGACCTCTTTACACGCCCTTTGAACTACTTAGAGGGCTACCAACCTCATTTCACGTTTAACATTATAAAGCATGGCGCATTTCACAGTTTAACGTGGAAAACGGTGTTTGAATTATTGTGTCACTCACGGCGTTTACCAATTTTAGTCTTCAATTCATGTAGGACATAAAGGTGTTTTTTTTATAATTAGATAACCAGTGTAAAATAGACTGTAAGCTTATATGTAACCTTACTTCAAATTTGCTGTAAGTTACTTCCTGTAAAACACAGAAAACAATATTTTTTTGAAAAATAAATTATCAATACAATTTCACCATTCGAATTGCATTAATATTTTCTAGAAATCTCAGGAAGGGCAAGTGCCCTCCTGCCCTTCCCCCCGTGTGGGCGCCCTTGTAGTATGGATTAAAGTTCCAAATTTCAATTCGATTTTTATATCGGGATTCAGTGAAGAATGATTTGTTATTAAAAGTGCATATGAGTCAATAATTTATTGAAAAATTCCTGACGTTTATTCCAGAAATGCAAAACCAATGTAGAATTCGGAGATTTCTGTGGATATAGATTTGCGTTGGGAATTCCCAGTGAAACTGTTGTATATATTATGATTGATTGATTGATTTTGTGTTTTAAGTCCACTATATGCACATTAGGGCTAATCGAGACTGTTATTGTATTATTTTATATATATATTTTATTATATTAATATTTTTTTCATTTACCGATGCTTTTCTGTTCCTTTTGGCTAATCGCGACGATGATTGATGATATGATGAAATTGATGAAGAGACACTCACAAAAAACACCTATGTTCAGGCCGTATTCGAACCCGGGACCGCTGTAATATTAAGCATACATATGTTTGTATGTACAGGCAAGTAATTCCAAAATTCAACGAATTCAAATCCTTGTACAAGCTTTTAAAAGTCCATGAAAACATAAATTCTAATGGGTTCCATCGGGTTCCGCTTCAGGACCAGGACATGTTTTCTCGCACATTTTAAATTCGGTACAAGTTTTGTATTGTTAAATTGAATAAAGGTTCGTGGACTGAATTTAAATCGATCCGGGAAAAAAGGTTCCTGGACCGACATCAAATATTTTACAGATAAAAAAGTTGTTTACGGTCCAGAACCCACTTACGCTTGCTGATTTTCTCTCCTGGAATTTAAAATTCCTTGTCCAATTAGAGAAAGAAAAGGTATATCGCTGACCGTTTATACCCAAGACTTCGATAGTGACGTCGCATATTTTTACGACAATAACACAGGAGGGAACTTCCATATTTTTCCTACACATTTTCTAATGAGTAGAAAAGTTAACATCGATATCTAACATGTTAGATCACAAATGGGTTTTATTACAAAGTTGTTGTACTTATTATTTTTTCTTTGAAGTCAAGTTGAGGAAAGACGTAGTTTAGTATTTTGCTGAACAAAACCTTGTAATATACTGGTTTAAGAAAAGGTCCTTACATCCAGAACGCAAAGACTAACTGTAGAAGTATTGTGAAACACTGTGTGAGTTAATCTTTCCCCCCCGGGGGGGGGGGGCGAGTATGCCCATTCAAGGAATGATGTATTTGTGCTTTCATTTCGGAAGGAAGGTTTCTTGGGGGGAGTGCAAATTTGTATTATGTGTTTGCATTAGCGGCGATTGGGCTCCATAACTGGGGGGGACAACAAGGTTTCAAAACTGGGGAGGCATAGTGCGGGGGAAAAAGTGACGAAATGTGAGGGGGCAACTGCCCCACTCGCACAACCTTAACCGTCACTACTAAGTGTATGTTACCAGTCATCAAACTAAACAATTGTTTTGCTGTTCTAAGTACCTTAGAATATTTGATTTAACTTAGGTCATAAAATTTAATGATAATATTTACACGTAATTTGGAAACATTTCGTGTAGCTGAATTGTAATATAATTAAGCCTTAGTGCGTTAAGCATTAGTGTTTGTATAGCTATTTACATTGTAGGAAAACCTAAACTCACACAAGGGCTATCGACATAGTAACACCGAAAACTTGACCAAATTTCTATTTGCAAGTTCTAACCTACCTACAACTTCCTTGTGAACACTTTAATGCATGTAAAGTATTAGCAGTATGCCATGGAAACTTAAGTGGAAAACAGCTTACAGTTGGCTTGGTGAAATTGGCCAGTTGCAGAATGGAGTCCCCTTTTAGTCCACAAGGCTGCACACTTTTCGGCTGGGAAATCTTTGATGATTAGACAATTAATGGACACGAACGAGTTTTCAGATGTTTTTGTCGCATAGTTAAGAAATGATGTACTGCGTTCTTTAAATTCCATTTTCTTTGAGAGTGATAGAAATGTCCCTGGTAGGGGTAAACACAGAATTTCTTTGCCGAGAATATATCCAAGGGATAACGCGTTAATTCCAAGGAGGCGCTAAGACTGCTTGGGTAACCATTATTGTCAGGTCTGCACCCCCTTCATCAACCCCCATTTGCTTCTCAATAACAATCTAATAATGACAAGAATATTGCAACATAATATCACGTTTATTCTGGTGAATATTACAATAATGTAATCTGCTCTTCCATTTTTAATGGTTTTGTTCAAAATGTAGGTCCAGTCTCGATTTGCAAAAATTGTATAAAATTTTCGTTCATTCTTTCCCCCTATTGTATTTTTATATTATTATTTATTCTGATCTATTACTACATCGTTTCACAATCTATATTTGTGTACACTATACTGTTAATATTTTATAAAGCTATTACATTTTGTGTAACTATAGAAAATGCCAAACAAAGTTACGAATATGAGTAACCCTGCTGTAATACTACTATACTACTACTACTACTATTACTCTCTCCCCTCTTTCTCTGCAGCAAGACCGCGCATAGGGCGGAGAAGGGGCGAATGCAGTGGCCAAAGCAAAGCATTACACGATGCTGAAAAAGCTGTTAACTACAGTCACTTTCCCCCTCTACGGTGTCCCGTTCCCTCTCACGTGTTTATCAACGGACCCGTCTTGCGTTGGGACTTGCGGAGAGACTCGTTTCCGTTTGCTTTTTCCAGAGATGACCGAGATAAAGTATACGCGTACTACTACTACTACTAATAATAATAATAATGACAATAAAAGATATAATAATAATAATAATTAAAACATCGCTCTATATAAATCTTCAGAAATTTATATTAAAGGGTGTTTCGGATTATATAAACATCGCACACCCATTAGTAGCTCTTGTCCCCTTGGATCTAAATCCTGGAAATGACTAATTTCAGACAGTATCTACTTAACCATAAATACTCATTAAAAGTATTTATTATTTAGAGTAATTACTTGAAAAAATATATATGCCATATATTGCTTAATGATTGACTTCCTTGTTCATCACCTTATAATTCTCCCTTTGGTCACATGACAATAAGAATACGTTTCTCAGGGATATCAATTTGATAGTTCAATTAAGTTAACTGTACAGCATGACTTTGAATGTAAAATTAACTTAATTACAGTTACACTTTACTGAATGCTAATCATGTTTCTCTTGCACGCGGTAATTCTGCTCTATGGATGCACCATGACAAGCAGAAACGTATACATGGATATCTATCTATATAAAAATGTATGTATGTGTGTGTGTGTGTGTGTGTATGTGTTTGTTCCGGTGTAACTCTCGAACGCCTGGGGCAATTTCAACCAAACTTGGTACACATATCACTTGCAAAATGGAAAGAAATTCTGTGGGGGTAAGACACCCCTGGCAACTCTAGAGTTGTGGGTGGGAAGGGTGTGAGAGGTAATAATATTAAATAACGACCAATATTAGTGTGGTATCCATACATTTAGAGGTCGCTAAGATGAATATTGACACTCCTAATGCCAGTCACCTCCAAGAAACCCTTGGCACCCCTAGACGTGAGGGTGGTAAGGGGGTGACATGTAAAACGACCGATATTAGTGTGGAATCGATAGTTTTCGGGGACGCTAAGATGAATAGTGACACTCCCAATGACTTTCAATTCCAAAACACCTCTGGCACCCCTAGGGTAGGAGGTTGGAAGGGAGTAACATGTAACAATAATCGAAAACAACCGATATTAGGGTGGAACCCATAGTTTTCGGGGTCGCTAAGATGAATAGTGACACTCCCAACGCCGTTCAATTTATTTATTCTTGCTCTTGGAGGTGGAACTAAAAATGTTGTTCATAAATTGTTGTTAAATCTATATTATAGAGAATTTGTAAAGATATTACTTTATAATTAGCATACTGTACTTATTTTTTAAATTCCTGCAAATAAAATTAGTTACAGTTTACGCTATAGTTAGAATTCATTAAACACCCGGCCAACACCGGAAAATCAGCTAGTAATTAAATAAAGAAGACTTAGGTGGGTCGAAGGATAACCTTGAGATGGACTTAATGAAAATATTGGAAAATATTGGATTGATATTTCCCAGGAAAGGACAAATGGATGGCTTGTGTTGCTGCAGTTATAAACCTTCGGGTTTAAGAATGCTACAGAGTTAGTTAGATAATGGAATTATGACCCTTTTGATGTAATTAAAGTTTTTAAACCTTGTATAATATATGAAGTTAGGCTACATGAAAGGATCTTTCAATTGCGTAGTGGAGTTTTTAAATAGTTTGGAACATTACTGACCTACACCATTCTGTCGCAGAAAGTACCTAACAAATATTTAATAAATATGTACAAGGCAATGTCACGTAGGACGGCGTTGCTATCAGCGATAGCATTTTTCCTGCTGAAACGTAACTACTTTACCTACGTACTATGTGGAAAGAGTTTTGTTAGCTATTTGCGAGGTTTTTGAAAGTATGTACATTGTTTTGTGCGTATTTGTGTTTCTTTTCAATTCATGCTCTATCTTACACCGTGATATATAGGGATTTAAAGAAATCAGACAGGAAACAAGTATTTACACAGAAAATTGTAGATGAAACCAGAAGTTGGGTGGTGAAAGTCAAGGAACATGGGCTGTTCCACCGGGAACAAAGACCCACTTTAAGAGGATCACGCTGCCGTGGAAGACTGTAACCAATCAGTGAACAATGAAAGGGGAAATGGAATTCCCTTGGCAGTTCAGTGTGCCGTTGCTGAGCAGCCAGAAATCTTTCACCGTTACCAAAGGCACTGAAGTCAAAGAAATAGATAAGAAATTCTAAATTATCTGCCATGTTGTTTTATTTTCCTCGCCGTACAAGAACGCCAATCAAAGAGGATTTATTCAAGGAATGAAGAAACAAGGACGTATAAATATTACTATAGCTCTTTTCCAGTCTTACGGAGAGTTGCCTACATGCTGGCAAGGGAAGTAGGGAACGGCGAAGCAGCTAATGTAGCGCGATAAGAAACGCAGCAGCCTGTAGAACGAGGTGCGTGTAGTACTTCCTCCCGGGACGTCGCCACTACAGTTTTCTGGTTATTCTGCTGCGTATTCCCCGTCGTAAGACTAGACAAGAGCTTAAACGACGACCCTTCGCTCAGTTTTCTGTCTTCACTGTGAACAACCCAATGTAGATCTTAGTAGTGAAGGCTAAGCGCAATGTTATGGATGTCGAGAATGGTGGAATGAAAACTGTTCAAGTTATGAAGGTTTTGCACTCTTGAAAAGATACACTGAGGGCCATTCTTAAGGGATATTGCCTCTAAGATTTCAAACATCTCAATTAAATAAAAAATATCTATGTTTTAAAGAACATTTAGTAACTTTTTCATATGTTTTTTGCATTAGGTGACGCAGAACTTCTTTTCATCAATACCATTTCGAAGACTTGTAAATGAAGTTTGTTCATTGCAATTTTCACCAAATACCAGCTTCCCTTCATTACGTCATGTGTTACCAAGCCAAATTCGACCATAGCTGTAAAGTTAGGCAAGTGGAGGGAAGTGAGATATCATATATATTATTGCGGATGACTGTACACTGCGAGAAACCATTGTAACGTGTAGTCAAAATGTTTCTTTCAGTCAACAATGACACTCAAGTAATGCTTTTGTCAAACAGAGATATAACAAACATTTGTTGTTTTTTTTTCCATCGAGTGAAAATCATTTTAGAAGTTTTCATCAGATTAATTGATTGGTTGATTTGCTTTATTTTAATTCACTTTTTATGCAAATTTTGGCTATTTTGCGACGATGGGTATGAATTATGATAGGATGAAATTGATGAATTGACACTCACAAACATCCATGCTCAGGTTGGGATTCGAACCCGAGACACCTGGAGACGTAGCGTGATATGCTAACCAGTCCCGTTCTCCCTAGCTGTAGGATTTCCTATCAATTGGCTGCAGGCTCTTTTGGGACACCCTGTATATAGTGCACGAAATTAACTAACTTTTCGTTAACCGAAGAAAATTAAACTCTCCTAAATTTCTGTAACCCAGCCCGTAACCTCATAAAATGTAATGAAGGAATTCTGCAAGGTATAGGAGCTTTTATTTAGAACAGAATAGTTCTAATTGGAGGAAGCAGACGCCCTATTACGATGATCATCCAAATCTCGTTAAGCCATTATCCCTATACAACGAAAACAGAATCGCTTACGTAGACGTGGTTAAAATCACGAAGGACAAATTCAACGGACGATATCCGGAGCTGAAATTTGGTGGCCGTGTCCTTCCTACAGAGAAAGAGAAATACTTTCGGTGGCGTTTGCTGTGGGGAAGACTGCATCAATTATAAACCAGTTGCGTGGATCTGAGATGTTCAAAATTCTTAATAGGGATTCTCAAGCAAATGCCAATTATCAAACGTAATGGTTGCTCTGAGTTACCGTCCTAACATGCGTCGCGACTGGAGAAAGGAAAAGGAAATTACACGAGTTAAAAGATGTCAAATTGCTACATAGAGTTCGTGACACTTGTGTCGTGTACAGGAATTCTGCTGCAGACGTTGTCACTCTATGTTCCTTTGGCGTGTGTGGTGTTAGTTATTTGCTGTTGTCTGTCTCTAATAGGTTGATTTTGACGTTGCAGGTGAATGTAAATGAATGAAACCGATGGAAATACAAACAAACTCAGGACACGCAAGCAGGCAGAGAGAACGAGAGGGAGGGAGGGAGAGATATAGATGTTTCAAAGTTTCCTTTAAGTAAACTTTGTGTAGAGATAGGCTAATCGAGACTGGACTTAAAATTAAAATTGGAATTCGAAGCACTTTCTGTTTACAACGGGCAAAGAACACGGGTCGCTGATTACAAGGCTGCAGTGATACCACTATGTCATCTAAATAATCCGAAGTTATCGATAAGAATAGAGATAGAAAGAGCAAAGTAGAAGAGAGAGAGAGAGAGAGAGAGAGATAAGAATGTATAGAGAAAAATAATTCTGCAATTTTACATATTCCGTATTTAATTCTTTTTTTTCTGTGAAGTATAACGTAGTCTGTTATTGGTATAATTTGTTATCACATTGAGCGATATTGACCACCTCGTTAACCGGACGCGTGTTTAAAGGCTTGTTCTTCGACATAATAATAGCCCCCTAATTCGTCAACTCTCTGCCACATGTCAACCAGTTTTTTAAAACGGAGTTCGCTGCACGTCCTTCACGTTTCGCAGTGTTTTTACGTGAGGATGGTTTGGAGACTTCGAAACAGACTAGACTGAAATCTGTTAGCGAAAGGTCCGGTGAATAAGGTGAGTGGGCATTTTCTTCCATCCAATTTCCTGTAATTTCTCACAGGTGTTTTGCCATGTGTGGGCGGTCGTTGTCTCAGTGGATCAGCACACCCTATTCATCGTATTTGTCCAGCAATGCAGCCCGTAGCTGTTCCAACTGCTGACAGTAGACCTCGGCTGTGATTTTCTGGTTCGGTGGAAGCAATTCAAAATGTTGATAGAGCGCATATCCTACCAAACACACAACATCACTTTGCGTGGGTGGAGCTCTTGTCTTGACACTGTTCCCACAACACTCCAAGAGACCCACTGACGTTTCCACTTAAAGTTGTGGAAAAGGATCCACTTTTTGTCTCCGTTCACCATTCGTTCAAAAAATGGTTAATTTCTGTAATGGACAATTTCCACACGCCGTTGCCTATGCTGCGTTGTCAATTTATGAGACACATTTTCCCAGTTTCGACAAAACCAAAATCCTGCAGATGAACGCTGCGATTGATTTACTGTGAATAGAATAGAATAGAATATAATTTATTTCAAGTATGAGCCTTTACAGCTATACATAGAATACAAGTGAAATTTTTTTAGTACACTTTCCCTACATCCTTCCTCCTCTTAATCTACTTGCACATTCACACTATTTCATTTAAACTCTTTCCCTATACTTGCACTGTTACCTGAGTAATTCCTAAATTTTCTCATATTTATAAGTAGACCCAAATGGAGAGTTCACAAACCGAAAGTGGAGCTCGGAGTGGGGCTCGGTGGAGCTCGACTTACTGGTTTGCTCTTGTAAGGCATAAGCCCCATTTTCTGGCAGTGTTGCCAACACCTCATTCGATCACGATCTTACGTGATATAACTTAAACTATCTTACGATTTTTTTTACGATCTTCAGTGATATAACTTAACCTATCATTTTTTTTTGATTTGCACACCGAACTGTAGTAGACCCAAATGGAGAGAGTTCACCAACCGAAAGTGGGGCTCGACTTAATGGTTTGCTCTTGTAAGACACAAGCCTTATTTTCTCGCAGTGTTGCCAACAGTTACCTATACCTCTTCTTCTTCTTACTTGGCAAGGGCTACTACAGAGATGGATGGATGGCAACACAGTATATGTGTCCGTGTGTGTGTATAATATGTAGCATTATTAACTAGAGAGTGTTGGCAAACCACCTACAACTAAAAAAAAAAAAGAAGAGAGAGATGCCAACGTTGCTGTAAGATGAAGAGAGAGAGAGACCTATAGCTGGCAACAGTGGTGAGCGAATGCGCCTTATCGTAATTTTCCAAGTCCCGGTCAAATGTTTATATATCGTGACCTTTGTAAACCTCTCGGGAACGATGTGCCACACACATACACACGCGCGTGCGCGCCTGTATTGTGACGCAAGCAAACAAACAAATAATAATATATATATATTTTTTTTAGGATTCCTGGCCCCTATAACCCCGCCAGGAGTGCGTGGTGCCCAACCCAAAAAAGGTTCTAACGGCTGCGGTTATAAATAACCACACCTCTGTAGAGCACTAGTATATACATAGAGCAAAGTTACAAGGTTCTAGGTCCCATAGGAGTCCTATTGGAAACATAATGATTAATGCTTACTGTTTTCCAGTTATTTTAAATTAAAATTTCAAGATGTAATTTCTAAGTTGTTTTGTAACTCGTAAACTATGGGTCGTAGAAAACCTATTCTTCTTTTATCTGCTAATGCCCGACAAATACTATAAACACAAATAAATTTAAAAAAAGAAAAAAAATGGAGATCGAAAATAATTTTGTTTTCTGAAAATAAAAAATAAAAATGTGTGTATGGAAAAAAAATATGATTGTGTAATTTTTTATGATGCATGTAAAAAATAAGTATACCTGAAAGTTTTAGAATTTCAAAATAGCTATATATATATATATATATATAGCTATTATATCAGCCAAAACAATAGAATATATATAAACAAGAACATTTTCATAGTTTCACACCTCTACTAGATTGGTAGAAAAATATACTAGTAGGCAATAAAATCTAAAGAAGATTCGTGTCTAGCAAAAGTAAGGTAAATAGAATTACACATGCATACAGTATTTATTGTGCTTTTTTTCTATCTACAATCATATTTTTCTTATATATTTTTTTAAAATTTTTTACAGGGTTGACTAAAGCACATATTTGAGGAAGACAACACCACCCATATATAAATAAACCCCTCAAACTAACACTAATTAGAATTAGCTTACAAACTTTTTCTCATAAGGCATTTTTTTTTGTAAACACTCTACCACCAACAGATCACATATAAATAAACATACCCCGAAAAAAAAAATGCGCTCCATGAAAAGTTGCCCTGTGTGCAAAAGAACCATATCAAGCCAACATTTTGCAAGACATTGTCGCACCTGCGTGCCAGGCAAGCATTTGGCTGCCACCGAACTATGTTCCGGATGCAGTAAACACTAGGGTGATAACTTTTTTACAACCTCATTTGCCTGTATCATAATTTGATGAGCTTTCATTAAAGATTAGATAAAATCTTACTTTCAAGGTGATTAGATAAAAAAACCTCACGCACAAAATGATTTAAAAAAAAATATTTATCAATTTTTTTTGCCCATTTTTTGAAGTCACTGTAAGCAGATATAAAATTGAACACAAGCTTTAGAGTCACATATATACAACATTATACAGGGTCATCAAACACACAAGGAAGTCAATTATTCACGATAATGTCACTGGACAGGATGAATCTCAGTGGGAGGTTGTCCTTGTTGCGGCAGGAGTCGTGCAAGTCTTGCATAACTTTGATCGCACGCTCACAGCACTGTTTGCTGCGGGCAATGTTGATTGGAGATTAATCTGTTTTCCAGTGGGTTTTCAAGCATTTGAGACCTGTTGGGTAGTCATTCAGAACTGCAGATAGTTCATCAAAATCTTCAGCGCGGAACAATTGACTGCTGAACCAATGGTCGGCCCATGAGTAGGAAATGAATGAACAAATTTTACACAGCCTGTTCCGGGTTTCAGGCATCAGAATAAACGCAAGAAGGGCTAGAATGGCACGAGAGTTCCATCGTGCATTGCTGATGTTTGGGATCTGTTGAAACTTCACGAAGGGGATCTCATTCCTGTCAGTGAAGTGACGGAAGACACGAGTGAGGTGGGATAGAAACTTCATGTCGTCTCTCCAGCCGCCTGTTTCCTTAATCTCAGTTTTACCGTTGCTGAAGGCTGCTTTCAATTTATCATAATTGCTCATCAAATCCTGCACAAAGAAGTACTCGATGTTTGGTGATTTAGTCGAACCTTGGAGCTCATCGTCCATGACAACGCGAAGAACGCGATCCAGCACATGGTGCTGGCAACTGATGAACTTGGGTTTGGGGTGACCTTTTTCTTCGAACATTTGCTGCAGCCGAACAACAACGCCTGTCTTCTTGCCGGTATTCACGCTTGTTGTGTCGGCAACAATCATCACAATTGATCCCCACAGGTTGAACTCCTCTAACACATCTTGGAGTCCTTCTGCGATCGTTTGAGCTTTCCCATCTTTCAATTTGAGTACAGGCAACTTAATTTCTTTTGCTTCATTCTTGAGGACCACGGCCTGATATTCAAAGTCATCAATGTGATTTTGCCGTCAAAGTGTATGCTCCACTTCTCCAGATGAAGCGTGCTCACCAAGTGCTTCTTCATCTGAGCAGCTCTCGCGTAGATAGCCTTGTGGATTGCTGACTGACATGGGGTTGGGATTTCAATGCCCTCACCAGAAAGCTGGCGGCACACCTTTGCTGCTCCGTGGGACGACAGCTTTGAGCTTGTAACAAGGCGTCTTGCAATGCTTGTTGGGTTATGCTTCCTTGTGCTCGTTGATGCTTCATTCTCATCCTCCCAAGAACTGTCTTTGCTGTTGTCGGATGAGTCCGTGTAACTGTCGGAACAATCAGGTGGCGCTGAGCTTGTAAGTGTTGACACAGTTGCTTCCATTGCCTTCTTTCGCTTGGATGGGTGGATGGTCTTTGCACTAGCACGTTTGCAACTGGAATAACCAACCTGGCCCTTGCTCTCAATTTGCAGTTTGTAGAGGTTTTCATCCTCTTTGCACATCCGTTCGCCTTTCACCTTGGTCACGTCAAACAGTTCATTCAATGAATGAAAGTTTTGTTTCTTTCTGCATCGCTCATAGTCTTTCAGAAGGTTCGCTAGTTTTGCACAAATGGCTTGATCAGATACATGCGGGAAGTTCAATGTTTTGCTCCATAGGGCTTTAAGCTCCACAGAAATTAGACCGATCCTCTCTCTCCGTTCTTTGGCAGTGGATTCAAGAAATTTGAAGCGTCCAATGACGTGGCTTTTCAGGGGCATGCGACTCCGTTCACTCAAGGGTGCTTCATAAATTGCCACGTTGCCTCTTCTTGATGGCGCTTGAAACTGGACTAAGTTCTTTGTCCAGGTTTGCTTGTTCTTCTCCGTGTTAGAAGAGCTCTTCTTGAACATGTTGTCTTCTACTCAGCAACTGAAATAGAACAGGCCTTAACGTAAATATAAAATATTTAACAAATTAAAGAAACTGTTTGCATATATTTTATTTAAAAACAAGCAAAAAACAATTATAGAAAATAAAAAAAGACAGACACTAATAATATATTAGATGCTCAATTATAATTAGCGAGAGAGTTCAATGTAGCTCAGCAAATAATACAAGGATTTATTTATAATATACTCTGGATAATGCGCAATTGCGCATTGCGCAATAGTTATAATAAGGCAATAATACTGTTGGCACCAAATTAATCTAATTAAAACTCAACTACCCGCTTTGAACACCTTGCTTATATAGCAGTTTATACCACACTGCGAAACAGCTGAAGAAAATGTTGATACTGTACAGAAGCTTCCCGAGTAATTACGTCACAGTGACGTCTCAGTCCGGCCGGACGGCGCACAGCGTTCTATGATTTTCTGGAATATTTCATATAATTCTCTGGTGCATAAATTATTGCACAAAACCGTTTGCTGAATTATATTATATATAAATATTGTTAATACAATTTTATGAAATGGTAAAATGGCATACATACATACAAATGGCATACATAAAAATGGTTTGTGCGTGACCTTTTTCAATATTTCAATGGAATATACCTCACTTTAGTCATTAATAGGCAAAATTTCATCCATTTGTGCTACAGGAAATAATTTTTGAGAAAAAAAATGAAAAAGTCATCACCCTAGTAAACACATTACAATTGCGTATGCCAAGAAGCATAAGCTTACTTGTCTAAGCGAAAGTACATCTGGGGCTCAGCCTTCGACCTCCACCAAGAGGAAGGCAGAAGCAGCCCCCATCAATGCACCACCCACCAAACGCGTCAAGCCTGCGATGAAAGCAGACCGGTCTGCTTTCGGAGGAATATTAGAAGATTATGTCCGATTGTCGGACGGTTCTTGCGATGTTCGTAGCTTTTTAGAGGAGAAGCGAGCAGAGATAGTTTCTATTCTTAGTAATGCACTGGCTACGCACTCCTCCACTAAATTCTACGGTACACTATGTTGCACATACAAGAAGCCGACCGATGAAAGGTACATTTTTTTTCATGCAACGAAAGCAAAAACGCTGCTTCTGGCGGATGGTGACAACATTGGGGAAATTTACGACAAGTTTACCGAAGAGCTGCTGGTTAAACAGGAGGAGCACGAGGCCACAGGCTCCGGCGGTTCGCTTTGTGGAGAACCCCATAAATTGTGTGTTACTTTTAGTCAGTTTGCACCAATGTCCGGGTCTAGTTACGTCCCTCCACCACCAGATGTTGCAGCAAAGAAGGCTGTTCTGAATATTCAGAACAGGGATAACAAGTGCTTCGTCTGGTCGGTGCTGGCAGCGTTGCACCCCGTCGACTGGAAAAAACAACCGCGTCGCGTTACCCACTACATGCAGTACGAGTCGGATTTGGAGGATGCAATGGTGGGAATCGACTTCCCGGTGGCGCTTTCGGATGTTGGCAAGTTTGAGGCACGTGCCTCAAACTTACAATTAGCCATAAACGTTTACGGTCTCACCGAGAACAAAAATGAGGTCCACCCCATCCGGGTGAGCAACGTGAGCAACAACAACGAGGTACGAGAAATCAACCTCCTGCTCATCAAGGACGAGACACAACACCACTACACCCTCATTCGCTCGCTCTCCCGGTTGGTGTCGAGTAAAAAAAGCAAGCATCATGGTAGCATAGAAGTTTGTCGAAGGTGTCTGATCACTTTTGACAACCGACAACAAAAACACCAGAGCTTACAAGGAGAAAACATCGCTGCCGAAAAGCTCGCTCGCCACATGCGTTACTGCAGTACCAACAAACCTGCACGAACTATTCTACCCAATCCTGGTGCGACAGAAAAATTTAGCATGCTCAGCGCCATGGCAAAGCATCCTGCCATCATTGTAGCAGACTTCGAAGCCTTCCTCGAACCCCTCTCCACCTGCTATCCCGATCCCGAAGTTTCTTCCACCACCCCTTACCAACTCCACGAGGCCTCGAGTTACGCCTACGTTGTGGTATGGCGAGACCAACGTGTTGCCACCGAGCCGTATGTCTATCGCGGTCCGGACCCGGTCAAGCACTTCTGCAGAGGATGGTAGAGGAGGCCCAAAAGATAGGAAAGGTGTTGCTGTCCCCCAAGCGCATGCGACGACTTTCTCCTAAGAATAAGCGTAGGCACGAGGAGGCAACCAACTACCCTGTTTGCAACTTGGTCTTCACCGACGATAACTGTAAAGTGTACCACCACGCCCATTATGGTACTTGTAGCTACATCGGTCCGTGGTGCAACACGTGCAACTTAAAAGCTAGGGACCCGCGCTTTATTCCCATCTTTTTTCACAACGGCTCGGGATACGATTTTCATCACTTGGTACCCCATCTCGGCTACGATGATAGTCGTATCAGGGTCTTAGCACAGAACGAGGAGCGCTACATCAGCGTGAGTAAGTGGGTGTCTATCCCCGAATTGGAAGCAAATATCGAGCTTCGGTTTCTTGACTCGCTGCGTTTCCTCCATGCAAGCCTTGATGCTCTTGCAGGCAAGCTTAGGGACGAGCAGCTGACTATCACTGCAGCGAGTTTTCCAAACTTGGATGTTGGGCTCATCAGACGTAAGGGGGTCTACCCCTACGAGTACGTAACGGACCCCGACAAGTTCAAGGAAACATCGCTCCCTCCACAGGATAAATTCTACAGTCGGCTGAGAGGCTCTAACATAACAAATGAGGAATACCAGCACGCCCAGTCCATGTGGAAACAGTTAGGTTGTCGAAATTTTGGGGATTATCACGACGCATATTTAAAGCTTGACGTGACGCTTCTCGCGGACGTTTTGCAGGCGTTTCGCGCAACAGCAATAAACATCTACCACCTAGACCCTGCCTACTTCTACAGCCTCCCCGGACTGGCATGGTCGGCCATGCTGCTCATGACCAGGATTAAACTCCAGCTTCTTACTGATGTGGAAAAGTTACTTTTTTTGGAACGAGGTATGCGAGGCGGTATGGTCCAGGTGACGCAACGCTATGCACGTGCTAACAATCAATACATGGCCACCGGTTACGATCCCTCTAAAACAACAAGCTACATCCTCCACACAGATGTAAACAACCTGTATGGATTTTCCATGATGCAGCAACTTCCGTACAAGGGATTCGAGTGGGTTAATCCTTCGGATTTCGACATGAAAAATTTCGAAGATAGTACATACGGATTTTTTGCCGAGGTGGACATTAAATTCCCTGAGAAGCTCCATGATGTATTCAGCGAGTTACCACCTGCTCCAGAATTTAAGCGTTTACCTAACTCGAATCAACCCAAGCTCATCATGGATGTTGAGCCCAAAGAGAGGTATGTGGTACACTACCTGAATATTGCTTGGTTGATGAGGCAAGGTGTTACAATTGGTAAAATTCATCGCATCCTCAGGTTCGAGCACAGTAACTGGTTAGTACCCTACATCAAAGCCAATACCGAACACCGCATCGCTGCAACCTCGGAGCTTGACAAAAACTTCTTCAAGCTGATGAACAATGCTGTGTTCGGTAAAACGATGGAGAACGTGAGAAATCGCGTGGACGTTAGGCTGGTTACCAATGCGAAGCGATGTCGTAAGCTGATTGCAAGCCCGTTGTTTAAATCAAGGACCATTTATAATGAGCAGTTGGCTCTGGTCCACATGGATAAACCTGTGGTGCACCTGACAAAGCCAATTTATGTAGGTGCCACGAATCTGGACTTGAGCAAGTTGCATATGTTTGAGACACATTATGGTACACTGTGCAAACATTATGATCGTGACATTTCTCTTTTATATACAGATACGGACAGCTTGGTCTACCATGTTCGCACAGTTGATGCATATAAGGATATAGCGTCGATTCCACCTTTCATCAAGCTTTTCGACACATCAGGCTATCCCCAGCCGAACCAGTACGGCATCCTGCCCCGAAACAAAAAAGTGCCCGGTAAACTCAACGACGAGAAGGACGGGGATGTTATTCTTGAGTTTGCTGGACTTCGGGCCAAAGCCTATGCAATTCGGGCCGAGAGGTCTGTCACCAAGAAGGCCAAGGGTGTAGGTAGGCAGGTTGTACAAAAGCATCTCGCATTCGAGGATTATGTTGAATGCCTGAAAACTCGCTCACCTGTTCTACGAAAAGAGTATCGAATCCAGAGCGTCAACCATAAATTGACAACCAACATTGTCAGGAAGATTGCTTTAGATGCGCACGATGATAAGAGGTGTATCCTGAAGTGCGGAATTCACACACTGCCGTGGGGGCACTATCGCTTAGCAGAAAGCAAAACCTGCAACATATGCCCATCTTCAACAGAAGATTCATAAAAACAAAACAAAACAAAACAAAAAAAATCATTCTGTTAGTCATTACAAAAAAAACAAAAAAAAACACTTTGACTGTCATTACAAAAAACTTTGACCGTATCCTTAAATAACCAGCATGCTTATGAACTTGTTCGGATACAGAAAGCAAACCATCATGGAAACTGCACCACCAAATTCCAATAACCTCTTACCTTCCGTGTTATCTAAACTCAACGGTCTACTGATCATTCACCTCAACAGCATTTGGACAAAATTGGACGAGGATGTGGGTAAAACCTTTTACGTGTTCAACAACAATTTACATTTCTACGAAATTCCGATCGACGGGAAACTTCGGATCACCGTGAATCCGGAGAACGAAGGGCGAAAAATCATAATTACTTCCGGCAAGAACATTTTTCGAATGAAGCACGACAAGGTGCTTTCTAACATGGCGTACGATGTTTCAGCAGAAGATTGTTTATACGTGGAACTCCTCGGAGATTACGACAAACTCATTCCTCTCTTCGTAGAATTACGAATCGTCTATCCTATTATAAATAACCGTTAACAAAAATGCCTAACGACATTTTCGGCAACACCAAGCGTGTAGACCACGCAGAAGAGATTCTCATGTTGGATATTCGGGTCAAAAAGTTGAAGAGCGATTTGATTGCTTTGCAGGAGACAAGTGAGGTACCACCCTCTTTGAATCCCATCACGCTCGTGCTTCTCTTCAAACGTAATCTTCAAAATGTCTAGGCAAGCCATCGTCGAAGAATTGCATAAACCTGCACGCCGCAACTACGAACGTTTGGCGGTGGTAACCAAGGGAATTGATGACCTCTGGCAAAGTGACCTCGTGGAGATGAGCAGCGGCATTTTGAAAAATGTACATAAATTGAACAAGGGCAACAAGTACCTCCTCACCGTCATAGACACATTTTCGAAATTCGCATGGGCTCTACCGTTGAAAGCGAAAACGGGGACATGCGTCACGGAAGCATTCAAATTAATTTTTCGCGAAAGCGACAGACGACCTCGGTTTCTGCACACGGACAACGGTAAAGAATTTTACAACGCCGTATTCCAAAAGTTTATTAAAAAACATGACATTCGACATTATTCGACCTTCAGTCACATCAAAGCCAGCATCGTGGAAAGATTTAATCGAAACTTGAAAACGCACATTTGGAAACGATTCACGCTTCGGGGAAATTACAAATGGGTCGACATCCTGCCGGAACTCGTCGACACCTATAATGATACGGTACACAGAACGATAGGCATGAAGCCAGGTGACGTTACGAAATCTGACGAGCAGCGTTTAATTTCTACAGTTTACTGTCCAAAGTACACTCCGACTACCAAGAAATCAAAATTCAAAATTGGAGACCAGGTGAGAATCAGCAAATTCAAACGCACCTTCGAGAAGGGATTCACAAAAAATTGGAGCACGGAACTTTTTACGGTGGTTCGAGTTTTACCCGGAAACCGACACACGTATATAATAAAAGATAGTAGCGGCGAGATTTTGAAAGGAAGATTTTACGAAGAGGAACTCTCTAAAACAAAACACCCCGACAAGTACCTCATCGAGAAAGTATTGCGTAGGAAAGGTGACAAACTGTTTGTCAAATGGCTGGGACTTCCGGAAAAGAGTTGGATCGACGCGAACGAAGTGATCTTGTGAGTACGTGGAACGTGGTGAAGCGTCTACCGGATTCGGAAAGTCAAACGAAAAAAAGAACGGCGAGTTACTTCCCGACAGCATCCGCTGTCTAATCGTAGGTCCTTCGGGGTGTCTGAAAACGACACTGCTCGTGGACAATTTTCTCCTCGCACCGAATTGGTTAGATTGGATGAACAGGCACCTGTACGTGTTCTCGAAAAGTTTGGAGCAATCCAAATACCAACAACTGATGAAACTGTACGATGGTCTGGACATTGCAACTTTCGCTTCGGAAATAAAACCACTCGACGATTGTCGTGAAAATTCAGTCCTTGTGTTCGACGATGTCATCCTGGAAAATCAAAATGAAATTCGCAACTTTTTCACTCAAGGTCGTCACAAAGGAATGGATTGCTTTTACCTAGCTCAAACGTTTTCCAAAATTCCAAAACAGTTACTACGCGACAACGCTAATTTCATATGTTTGTTTCGTCAAGATCACACCAACCTCAAGCACGCGTACGATGACTACGTAGGCGGAGACATGAACTACAATCAATTTTCGGAACGCTGCTGCTCTTCTTGCTGGAACAGTGACGATTTCGGATTCGCGACGATCGACATGACGAGGAAACCCAACGACGGAAAATACAGAAACAAAATCAACGACTTTCTAAACGTTGCAACGTTGTGAGAAACGACGTGTATAAATAACGTTATGACGAAACGAAAAATCGAAGACGAAAATCTCAAGCTTCGCGATTACCTCGCGAAACGCTTCAAAGGTTGGAAATCCAAGAATCGCGGATCCTACGAAGAGAAGAAACGTCAAGATCAACCTGTGATCGACGCCATCAGCGGTCTAGGTAAAGAAATTAAAAGTGTCACGGAACAAAATAAAAATTTGATCAACGAACTCGTACCGCTCGCAGCTAAAAGTTACGCTGTACCCACGGACATTTCGAGCATTCCTTCGACGCCGTTCGAACTGAAGGACGTACCGGCACGACGTCGAGCCATAGGTAGCACGTCTTCGGATAAGATCGAGTTGGAGGGGCCTCCCCCATGGCGCAGTGGTAGCGTCATTGCCTTGTAATCAAGGGGTCCCGGGTTCGATACCCGGTGGAGGCACAAGTGGTTCGGATCCCACTTTAAACTGTAGGTCCAGTCCCGATTAGCCTTACTGTGCATAAAGTGGACTTAAAACACCAACTCAAACCAAACCAAACCAAGATCGAGTTGGGACCTTTGGCACGAGAGTACCTGAGCACGGGGAAGTTCGACAAGGATGAAGTGTTCGGATTGTATCCGAGCATGGAAACCAACAAGGGCGGCGTGGTGTGGAAGATTGGGAAATCGAAAGTCACCTTCGAAGGCAACGACATTAAAGTTAATTTAGGCGAGAAGGATAGTTGGACCAGGTATCCGGGTACGGTGGGACTGTGGGAACTCGTTGCCAAAAAGCAGCCGAAAAATTACACCGACGAAGATTACCAGAGTTACAGGGAAATTCTGATCATGACGGATGCCATGTACCAGAACAACGATGCCTCGCAGAATAGGGTGAAATCGAGCAGCGGTGAGAAGTACAGGAATCTCATCAAACCGATTTTGAACTAGGTGAAGAGTGGAAGTGGCATCAAACGCTACAGCACGTTACCCAAAGTATTCGTTTGGGTCGACGACGTAAGGAAGCTCGTAGACCGATTGTTGGTTATAGCCGGTGAAGAGAATGCAGGCAATCGTAATTTCTACAACGAGAAGGTTGGCATCGTGGACATGATCAGCACGAAACTTTCCAACTTCATCGTGAACGACGACAAGGGCATAGGTTACCTCATTAAAATTATCAACACGCTGCCTCCGAGATTCTGGAACGTGGCCGAAGGAAAGGGACTCGTGAACGACATCATCAACAAGTTACCTTTCGAGATGCATTTACCTGGCTACCAGTACTGCGGACCGGGTACCAAACTCGAGAAAAGATTGGGGAGAGGAGACAAGGGTGTGAATCCGTTGGACGCGGCATGCAAAGATCACGACAACGCTTACAACACCACTCGCACCGATCTGGATGCACGTCACGAAGCAGACAGAAAGTTAGAGCACGCAGCTTTCGAAAGATTCGGCAGCAGAGATGCTTCGCTGGGTGAACGGGTCGCCGCACTGGGCACCACCATAGCCATGAGCACGAAACAAAAATTTGGGTGGGGTGTATAAATAAATAACATACAGTAACAACATGTCTCGTATAACCGACTTACCGCCCGAACTGCTATGTAAAATATTCAAACACGCAGTAAACGGAGATGTAGGAAAACTTTTGATCATAGCAAAAACGACGCCGGCATTTCGATTCCCATGTGAAATGGCTGTCAAGGATCATCTTCGGGAGATCAGTGGAATGAGGTGCGGTGATCTCGACACTCTTCTTTCGGCCGCAGGGAAAAAATTAAACGACAGGTTAGATGAACTTCACGAGGCGAGGCAGGGAAGAAGACGATACACGGGTGATTGGCGCAAGTCTAAACAAGAGAATGAAGAAATCATCACCCACATCATCTTTTTTTCAGAAGCACGAACTTTCTTCCTCTGTGGAAAAAAATAATAATATATACATGTCAAAACTTGATATATAAATAACACACATCGTGAAAAAAAATAATCTTCGGTATATATAAATAACACACATTGTGAAAAAAATTAAATTTCTCTAACACACCCTGAAATTTCTCTTCGATATGAGTGAAAAAAAAATGAGTGACCTCCAAGCATTAAAACAAATGCTAAATTTGTCAGTCGAATATATAAAAATTCAGGAATTGGAAGTCGACAAACCCTACACGATAACTTCCGGTTCAATTGTTTCTACCCAGTATGGTCCCAAGGTGCGTCTGTTGGTCAACGGACAATACAGTCTATTTTTACCAGATCGATACGCTAATTGTTATCCGACGAGAAGCTATCTATTTTAATCGAGAACAAAACTCGAATCGTGTACAAGGGGACAAAGGAACTTCTTGGTAAGAAAACAAAGCACGTAATAGAATTTGTGTAACGACTGCGCGGAGTATATATAAAATAACATACCTTGAAAAAAAAATTACACGAAACAAAAAAAAATCTCAGAACATTTATATATAAATAACATACCGTGAAAAAAAAACTACACGAGAGAGGGAAACAAAAAAAAATCTCAGAACATTTATATATATAAATAACATACCGTGAAAAAAAATATATAGAGCATCAACATGAAGCCCAAGGGTGTCGTGTACCAGGTACCATACTCCAATCTGAAAAATCTAAGTGCCCTCGATGGGTTACTCACCAAGAAACAACGCGAGAAGAAACGTTCTTGCTTGACGAAAGGACACGGAATGAAATTGCTGCTCAGCACTCCACAATTGAGACGCTTGCAGCGTTCGCGGAAACAGCAAAAGATCGGAGGTTTCATATTCAGCATCCCGGCCATCCTGGCAGCATTGGGGGCCGTTGGAAGTTTGGCCGGCAGATGTGCCGCCATCGCGAAAACCGTGATCGACTCGAAGAAGAACAAGGCGAATTGGAAGAACAGAAACGTCACAACCTGGCCATGGAGAAGAAAGGGGGGAAGGGCGTGATGAAAAAGTTTAAAAAAAAGAAACAACAGCACTCACAAACCGAGACATTGAATCTCTGATCGAACCATTACAAATCAAACACTTTAGAGGCGTTTTCATGTCCGACTCGTTACCTTCAACCGTTAAAAGAAGAGAATGTGGAGTAGTCAACTTGGACAGTCAAGAAAATCCAGGCACGCATTGGATATGTTACCACAAAAACGACAATAAAGCATTCGTTTTCGATTCTTTCGGAGGTGTTCCACCTACAAATTTAGTTCATTATCTGAAAACGAACAAAACCTCTATATACTACAACGACGAACGCATTCAAAATTTCGGAGACGAGAACTGCGGTCATCTCTGTCTCTCCATGCTTGCGTTTCTCTCTAAAATAAATAACCCTACGATCGAAGATTTCCAGAAAGCATTGTGGAACCTGAAACAGCATCACGGTGGGCGTGTTCCATCTCACGAGCGAATCTTCGATCTTGAAACTCACGCTGCACGACGACATCGTCTATCCTAAATCCGTAGCTATGCGTGCATTCTACAGCATGTACCTCATACCTAACGTCACGCAGCACAACAACAAAATTAGCGTCGGAAGCGAACATATCGTCGTCACGCCAGGCCAATACAATCTTTCCACTTTGCAAGCTCAATTACCCAAAGGCACGTACCTTTCTCAAAATTCGGTCACGCACAGAGTGGAAATCGTTTCGGCGACGGAGACCGTGGACCTGGGCACCATAGGAGAACTTTTAGGTTTCGAGAACAACACAAAACTCGAAGCTGGCATCAAGCACATAGCAACCAACATTCCTAAATTCTTAGCCATCGAAACGTTGAACGTTCACTGCAACGTAGCGGAAGGCATGATCACGAAATCCTCGGACGGATTGTTGGGAAGTCACAAGCAGACGGGAGTCATAGCCAGGTTCAAACCCAGTTCCGAATTCATGGAACCGATCATCTACACACCCTCTTCGCCGATCTATTTTCCAGTATGTCGCAACCGCATAGACAACATAGAGTTGGTGGTGACGAACGAGAAAGGCTACGTGGTGGATTTTGCAGGTGCCACGACCACTGCCATCCTGGAGATCAATGTATAATAAATAACACACCTAGTGAAAATGGAGCAAATCGAAAGTTACGAATTGCAATCTTTCCCTCCCAACCGTCGCACGTTCGCAAATTTGAACGAAGCGAACAGGAAGATCGAATACGACGTGGACGTAGGCGACGGGTTCGTTCATCCTCACAGAGCGGACCTTTACCTTCAATTCGACGTGGTGAAGAAAGAAAGCGGAGAAGCGTTCCCCCCACCAGCAGCAAATTTGATACTCGTGGACAACTTCGTGCCTCACCTGTTCTCGCAGGTGGAGGTGAGGAAACACGGTACCGTCATCGACAGAATCGATTATCCAGGCATCACGTCGACGGCAGTGGGAACATTGAAATTATCCAAAACGGACGCAGCATACTATCAAGCGGGAGGATTCGAAGCGGGGACCAAAATATCGACGAGAAGTCACACGGTGCTCTTTCCCATGCGTCTGCTTCCGGGATTCTTCTCGGACTACAAGGAGATCATGTGGAAGGGAGGACTGAGAATCACGTTTCGAAGAGCGGCCAACGACAACGACGCGCTGATGCGATACACCAACTTGAACGCAGACGGCACGCCACTGCCCAACACATTACCCGAAGCAGCCAAGTGCGTCATCCGGAGCATGGAATTGAGAATGCCGATCGTGGAATACGAGACGAACTACGCCCTCAAGTACAAGGCGGAGATCTTGAAAAGTCCACAGGTGCCGATTCACTTTCACGGTTACCAGTGCGTGCAGAAGTTAGCGTCCGGAAGTCACATGGAATTCGACGTGACGACTCAGTTCAACAACATACAGTTCGACATGCCAGATTTCGTCGTAGTGCTCTTTCAGACCGGGAGGGACAACAATCAGGAAAAAGATTCCAGCAAATTCGACGACTGCAAGATCAAAAATGTTTATCTCAAGAACGGGAGGAACGAAGTGTTCCCGCGCGAAAATTACAACCTCGACATGACAAAAGACGATTACCTAAAACTTTACGAAGCTTACACGGCTTACAAGCGCGTGACCGAGGGAAGCGTGGACATGTACTACACGCCCAGCGAATTCAAAGCACGCAGGCCGATGTTCGTCATCAATACCACGAAAAGAAAGCAGGTGGTGGTCAACGATCGAACCAACATCAAGATCGTCTGCGAGTTCCACGACCCGCTGCCTGCCGATACCGTGAGCAGCGTCATCCTGGTCGCAGAGAAGTCCTTCGTCCACGACGTGAAGAACGAGAGGGTCACAGAACAGTTTTAACAGGTTTAACATCTTTTCTTGCACAATCAGTTACAATAAGGAATTTTTGAACTAGCACAATCAGTTACAATGGCACAATACGAATTTCACTAGTTCAGATCAGTTACAATGTCAATTTCATCAGTTATCAGTTACAATGTCTTTTTTTTCATCAGTTTTTGCACTATAGCACGAGAAAATCAGAATTTGCACGCACCCTGGCTGGGTTATAAGGGACCAGGAATCCTAAAAAAAACAATTATTATTTGTTTGTTTGCTTGCGTCACAATAGAAATAATGAGAGGCACGCGCGCGCGTGTGTGTGTGGCACATCGTTCCGAGAGAGAGGTTTACAAATGTCACGATATATAAACATTTGACCGGGACTTGGAAAAAAATTACGATAAGATGCATTCATCCTTCAAGGATGAGAAAGTGCATTATTTACTCATCACGCTGTGTCAGCGCAATAAATGAAGGTTCGGAACGTGGAGAGAAAGTGAGTTTTTGAGGTTTTGGTGAACCTCAATTAATAAAAATAAGTTTTTGAGGTTTTGCTGAACCCCAAATGAGTAAAGTGAGTTTTTGATGTTTTCGTGCTGTTTTCTTCGCTGTGAAACATCGTCAGCGCAATAAATGAGGGGCGGAACGTGGAGAGAAATTGAGTTTTTGAGGTTTTTGTGAACCCCACTTGATGTTGGTGAACTGTCCATTTGGGTCTACTCTAAAGTAGGTCAAGGCATGTAGAGGCTCTCGTGTAGTATAGCACGAAAAAAAAAAATAGGTTAAGTTATATTACGTAAGATCGTGATATACCTACAAGTGTGAGGTGGGAAAAAAAGGGAAATTTTACTAAAACATCGCTAAACGCTAAAACATCGACAAAAAATTGTCAAAATATGTCAAAAACTGATATTCAATTGATAAAAAAAAGAGGATACAAATGCATACCTACCAAGTATGAGTGGGAAAAAAAGGGAAATTTTACTAAAACATCGCTAAACGCTAAATCATCGACAAAAAATTGTCAAAATATGTCAAGAAGTGATATTCAATTGATAAAAAAAGAGGATGAAAGACGATACCTACTAAGTATTATTTTGAAACAACAAGTTTTTATATACTAATTTATTTATTTAGCAACCCTCCCCCCTTTCACACATGTTCGCTATCCCCACTGAGCTTCTTTGCTCTCTTTTCCCAGGCGTAATGTAGGAAAGTTCCCAGATTCCTTATTTGCGCCTCCCCCCCTCTCTGTCTCTCCCTCCTAATAACGCTTGTCATTATATTCTCAATGCTATCTTCATTTATTTCCCTGACATATTTTTGTCTTGCCTTCCCTGTTTCTTTGCTTTGGAGGAGAATGTGAAATTTCGTCTCGTCTTCGCCGCATAGCGCGCATTCTACGCTCCCGTTATCCCGTTTTAGTTTAACTTGTGCCCATCCCCCCAGTCTGAACCAGGCCAATTCTGACCTTTCTTTTGCCCCATATGTTTTTGTACCATCTCGAATTGCTTCGAAGAATATTATGCTATTTTTGTACTAATTTCTTTTAAATTAATCTTTATAAACACTACTTTGCAAGAAGTGGATATTCGATTTTTATACCGTTCTTAGAAAACCCCTCAAAATTTGGAAATTTGTATTTATTTCTCAGAGGTAGCAATTCACGGAAAAAAATTGGACAAAATTTTATCGAATACGTGAGGTTTTTGTCTGCTTCTTAATGTTTGAAAAAAATGTCTAGAATAAGTCCTTTCCAATAAGCCCCACTATTATTTCTGTACCGTTACGGAAAACCAAAAAATAATTTTCAATTCTTGGATTTTTCATATCAATGTACTAATTCATATGAATTAAGGGACAAAATATTATTATAATGGTGAGTTTAGAACTCCCCAACTTATCAATACAATTTTACAAATTTACAATACAGTTTTCGCAAAGTCATGAAAAACCCGGGTTTCACATTCCTCTCAAAGACACGCACTTCACAAGAAAATATGAACCAAATATTAACAAATGTGTGAGGTTTATATCTGTTTAACGTTTAAAAAATGAAGTTAATGAGTACTTTCTATTAGGCTCCTTTGTGATTTTTGTACCGACACGGAAAAATCCAAAACAATTCTCAAATTTTGTCATTTTTTAATTTCGATGTACAAGTTCTATCGTACCCATGGACAAAATGTTATTATATTAGTGAGCTTTATAGATCATTAATCATTCAAAATAACGATATAGACTCGTACTTTGTATCAAGTCCCTTTCTGATTTTTGTACCGTCACTGAAAACCCGGGATATTTTTTTGAATTCTTACTTCTTCGATGAGACATGAAGTTCACAAGAAACTATAGAACAAATATAATCGAACATGTGAGGTTTGTATCTAAGTAATCTTTATATAAAGACATCTATAAAATTATTTTCAATTAAGCCCGTTTATGATTTTTGTTCCGTCACGAAAAATCCGGGAAATATTTTTCAATTCTTACTTCTTCGTGGAGAAACGAAATTCACAAGAAACTACGGAGCCAATATTATCGAGTGTGTGAGGTTTGTATCTAAGTAATCTCTAAATAAAATCTTCTATATGATTACTATCTATTAAGATCGTTTTTATACTTTTGTACCGGAACGGAGAACCCGGGAAATATTTTTGAATTCTTAATTCTTTCGTAAGACACGAAGTTCCCAAGAAACTATAGATCAAGCAACATCAAGTGTGTGAGGTTTGTATATAAGTAAACTTTAAATTATATCTTCTATCTATTTACTTTGTAATAATTCCATTTTCGATTTTCGTACCGTCACGGAAAACTCGGGATATATTCTTTAATTCTTACTTCTTCGTTGAGGTACGAAGTTCACAACAAACTATAGACCTAATATTATTGAGTGTTTGAGGTTTGTATCTAAATAATCTTTACATAAAGTGATCCATATAATTACATTTTATTAAGCCCGTTTTTCATATTTGTACCGTCACAAATAATCTGGGAAATATTTTTGAATTCCTTCTTCTCTGAGACACGAAATTCAGAACAAATTATGGAGCAAATATTTTCAAGTGTGTGAGGCTTGTATATAAGTAATCTTTATATACAATCATCTATATAATTACTTCCTATTAAGTCTGTTAATGATTTTCGTACCGTCACGAAAAATCCGGGAAATACTTTTTAATTCTTACTTCTTCGCTGAGACTCGAAATTCAGAGGATATCATCAACCAGGTATTACCGAGTGTGTGAGGTTTGTATCTAAGTAATCTTTAAATAAAATTTTCTATGTCATTACTTTCTATTAAGCCTATTTTGGATTTTGGTATCGTCACCGATAGCCCGGGAAATATACTTTAATTCTTACTTATACGCTGAGACTCGAAATTCACAGGAAACCATCGACCAAATATTATCGAACGTGTCAGAGTAATCGTTATATAAAATCATCTATATATTTACTTCCGATTAAGATCGGTTTTGAAATTTGTACCGTCACGAAAAATCCGAAAAATATTTTTAATTTTTTAAATTCTTCGTTGAGATAAGAAATTCACAAGAATATATCGACCAAATTTTGTCTAGTGTGTGAACCCTGTATGTAAGAAATCTTTAAATAAAATCTTCTATGTGATTACTTTCTATTAAGCACATTTTTGATTTTTGTACCGCCAAAGAAAACCCGGGAAATATTTGTGAATACTTACTTCTTCGCTGAGACACGAAATTCACAAGAAACCACAGACCAAATATTATCCAGAGTGAGAGTTCCAAATCTAAGTAATCTTTAAATAAAATCTCGTATCTGATTACTTCTTATTAAGTCCGTTTTATATTTTTGTAAGGTCACGGAAAACCCTGGAACTATTTATGAATTCTTAATTCTTCGCTGATATACGAAATTCGGAACAAACTATGGAACAAATATTATCGAATCTGTGAGGTTTGTATATAATAATCTTTAAATAAAATATTATATCTTATTATTTTCTATTAAGTCCGTTTTTTATTTTTGTACCGCCACGGAAAACCCGGAAATATTTTTGAATTCTTACTTTCTCGCTGAGACACGAAGTTCACAAGAAACTATTGACATAATATTATCGAGTGTGTGAGGTTTCAATTTAAGTAATCTTTAAATTAAATATTCTATCTGATTTCTATCTATTAAGCCCGTTTTTTGTTTTTGTACCGAAAACGAAAACCCAGAAATATTTTTGAATTCTTACTTCTTCGCTGAGACACGAAGTTCACAAGAAACTATTGACCAAATATTATCGAATGTGTGTGGTTCGTAAGAAATATTTAAATGAAATCTTCTATGTGATTACTTCAAAGTAATATTTGAATTATATCTCCTAAATGGTTACTTTTTACTAAGCCCATTTTCGATTTTTGTAGCGCCAATGAAAACTTGGGAAATATTTTTGAAATCTTACTTCGCTGAGACACGAAGTTTACAAGAAACTCAAACCAAATATTATCGAACCTGTCAGGTTTCTATCAAAGTAATCTTTATATAAAATATATTTACCTCGGATTAAGATCGTTTTTGAAATTTGCACCGTCACGAAAAGTCAGGGAAATATTTATAATTTTTTAATTCTTCTCTGAGATCCGAAATTCACAAGAATATATCGACCAAATTTTATCGAGTGTGTGCACCCTGTATGTATGAAATCTTTAAACAAAATCTTCTATGTGATGACTTTCTTTTAAGCACATTTTTGATTTTTGTACCGCCAAGGAAAACGCGGGAAATATTTTTTAAGTTCTTTCGTCTTCGCTGAGACACGAAATTCACAAGAAACCAAATATTATCGAGTGTGTGAGCTTTGTATATAAGTAATCTTTAAATAAAATATTCTATGTGATTAATTTTTAATAAAACCGTTTTTCGTTTTTGTACGGTCACAGAAAACCCTGGAAATATTTTTGAATTCTTACGTCTTCGCTGAGTCACGAAATAAGGAACAAACTATGGACCAAATATTATCGACTCTGTGAGGTATGTAAATAAGTAATCTTTATATAAAATCTTCTATATAATTGCTTCCTATTAAGCTCGTTTATGATTTTTGTATCGTCACGAAAAATCCGGGAATTATTTTTTAATTCTTACTTCTTTGCTGAAACTCGATATTCACAAGAAACCATCGAAAAGATATTATCGAGTGTGTGAAGTTTGTATCTTAGTAATATTTAAATCAAATTTACTATGTGATTACTTTCTATTAAGCCCATTTTGAATTTTTGTACTGCTAGGAAAAACCAGGGAAATATTTTTGAATTCTCACTTCTTCGCTGTTATACGAAATTCAGAACAAACTATGAACCAAATATTATCGTATGTGTGCGGTTTGTATATAAGTAATCGTAATATAAAATCATCTACATCATTACTTCCAATTTAGCCCGTTTATGATTTTTGTACCGTCACGAAAAAATCGGGAAATATTTTTTAATTTTTACATCTTCGCTGAGACTCGAAATTAAGAGGAAACCATCGACCATATATTATCGAGTGTGTGAGACTTGTATCTAAGTTATCTTTTCTTCTCAACGTTCAGGTTTCTGCACCATATAGTGCTACACTCCACACAAAATATTTAAATAATCTCTTCCTTAGACCTATGTCCATGGGTCCACAAAAATCATTTTTGCTATTGTGATTCTCATTTTCACTTCTTGTTTGCAGCTCATGTCACTGCTTATAGTGCATCCGTGGTACTTGAAGCTATCCACTTGCTGGATTCTTTCACTGTTTGCTCTCACATGAATATTAATTGGTTTCCATCCTATAACCATTGCCTTTGTCTTCTTTACATTAATCTTCATACCTTGCTGCTCACAGCTGCTGTCTAACTCGTCTAACATACTATTTATGGTTATTTCATCCTCAGCGAATGTCATCAGCAAATCTTATGCAGTTTATTCTTCTTCCTCCCAATTTGACACCTCCTGTGCCCTGTAAACAATTTTTCACTATATCTTCTAAATAGATATTAAACAAAGTAGGCGATAAGCAGCATCCTTGCCATACCCCTCTTCCAATTTCACAGCCTTCTGTGATTTCGTCCCCTGTTCTCACTTTAACTCGTTGATTCATGTATAAATTGCTTAGAAGTCTTCTCTCTTTCCAATCTACACCAATTTTCTTCAGAATTTCTGAAAGTTTAACCCAATCCACTGTATCAAAGGCTTTCTCCAGGTCTACAAATACCACAAACACCTCCTTTCCTTTCTCTAAATATCTTTCCCCAATGGTCCTCAGTAAACCAATTGCATCCCTTGTACCTCTTCCTTTCCTGAAACTAAACTGTTCTTCCTCTAACTCGCCACTCGCCAATGACCTTCTAGTATAGGCGTCTGTTCACAATTCTTATAAGATTTTTTGCCGAGTGAGATATCAAGCTGATTGCCCTGTACTCAGAACATTTTCTGGCATTCCTTTTCTTCTGCAGAGGAACCAAAAGAGTCTTCATGAAATCTTGTTACGAATCCCCTTTCTCATAGATTTCATTGCATAAGTGCAGTATTCCTCTTTTTCCATCTCCCAGGCAATTGATAAGTTCAACAGCAATTTCATCACTGCCCGTTGCTTTCACATTCCTCATCTCTTTGAGTGCTTCCTCAAATTCTTCATTCAGGATATAGTATCCTTTCTCAACATCAGGCACGTCGTCTTCATTTTCTACATTCAGACTGTCTGGGAGATTCTCTTTCTGGTAGAGCTCTACAACGTACTTTCCCCACACATTCAGTATTCCTTTTTTGTCTGTGATTTCACATCCTCCATCGTATTCTATCATCCACATTGTTTTCCATTTCTTCTTTTGGAAGCCCAAGCAGTTTACTTCACGATACATCTAGTCATACCTTCCTCTTTTCTCCAGTTCTTCAATGTCTTCACATTTTTGTTTCATCCATTGTTCTTTTGCCCTGTCAGTTTCTCTTCTTAGCTTGTTATTCAGTATCCTGTAATTATTTCTTCCCTCTTCTGTATTTACATTCTTCCATTTTCTTCGTTCCTTCATTTTTTCCACTAATCCATGGTTTCTTTGCACTTTTCCTTTCCCTGTAGCCTATTGTTTCATCCACTGTCTTCTGTAAGCAGATTTTTATTCCATCCCACATCTCATCCTTATTGCTACAACAAGCTTTAAACTTAGTATAGTTTCCTTGAAAAGTTTCTTCAAATTTTTGTCTTTCTTCTTCTTCCCTTAGCTTCTCCAAGTGAGGTTTCTTGCTCACCTGATTTTGGGTTATCTTCTTCAATCTCAGATTGATTTCTCCTATTAGCAAGATGTCGGAATTAATGTCAGCTCCTGGCAATGTCTTCGCATTTTTCAAACAATTTCGAAATCTTTCTTGTACCAGTATGTAATCTATCTGGTATCTTTTGCAATCTCTTGGACATATCCAGGTGTATCTCCTTCTATTATGTTGCTGGAACAGTGTGTTTCCAACAATTAGGGAGTTTATTTTACAGAAATTTACCAGGCTTTCCCCTCTCTCAATTTTCTCACCTCATCCATATCTTCCTACTGTACTTCCATCCTGCCTTTCTCCTACTACAGCATTCAAATCACCCATTACGATAATGTATGATCCCTTTCTCTCTTTTTCCATCAAGTCTTCTATCTTCTCATAGTTTTCCTCCAATTCATCTTCTGACAACCCACTATGTGGCATATACACTTGAATTAACGCTAAGTCTTTCTTCTTTCCTTGAAGTTTCACCATTATAATTCTGTCATCCACATAACGCACTGCTATAACTTTATGTCTCACACGTGGTCGGTCCTAGCACTATTCCCACACCACGGTTTCCTTGTTGATCGCCTCCAGAATAAAACATCTTGAACTCATCACTCACTATTTCACCATTTTGTTCCCACCTCACTTCTGATATTCCCATAACATATACTTTGTTTCTTCTCATTTCTGCTTTTAAGTTTTCTAGCTTTCCAGACTGTAACAGGGTTCTGACATTCCACGTTCCAATCCTTAATGACTCATCATGATTGCAATTTTCCTAGGGAAAATATATATGCGGTAGCTTTCCGTTGCTTTCCGCACACCACTCTCTCTTTCGCATCTTGAAAGAACCCAGGGGGTCCCAACGAGGAGGTGAGGAGAGTGGATTTGGCTTAATGAGCCCTCCGGACTTCACCGAAATTCACTGAACCAAACTTATGGTGTTTGGATATAGGTTGCATATCAGTTCCATCAGGGTTTTGACTCAAGGTCAAGAAATCATATTTAGCTATTGCTCCCCAGCAATTATATAGATGACTTTATATAAATATTACTTATATACAAACCTCACACATTCGATAATATTTGGTGTATAGTTTCTTGGACATTTCGTGTCTCAGCGAAGAAGTAAGAATTCAAAAATATTTCCATGGTTTTTCGTGACGGTAGAAAAAAAACAGGCTTAATAGAAGATAATCAAACAGAAGATTGTATTTTAAGATTACTTAGATACAAGCCTTACTCACTGGATAATATTTGGTCGATGGTTTCTTGTGAAATTCGTGTCTCAGCAAACAAGTAAGTATTCAAAAATATTTCCCGGATTTTCCGTGACGGTACAAAAATAAAAAACGGGCATAATAGAAATTAATCACATAGAAGATTTTATTTAAAGGTTACTTAGTTACAAACCTCATGTACTCGATAATATTTTGGTAAATGGTTTCCTGTGAATTTCGAGTCACAGCGAAGAAGTAAGAATTAAAAATATGTTTCCCGGATTTTTCGTGACGGTACAAAAATCATAAACGGACTTAATGGAAAGTAATCACACAGAAATTTTATATAAAGATTACTTAGGTAGAAACCTCACACACTCGATAATAATTGGTCCTTTGTTTGTTCTGAATTTCGTGTCTCAGCGAAGACGTAAGAATTCAAAAATATTTCCCGGGTTTTTTGTAGCGGTACAAAAATTCAAAATGGGCTTAATAAAAAAGTAATCACATAGCAAATTTTATTTTAAGATTACTTAGATACAAACCTCACACACTCGATAATATCTTGTCGATGGTTTCCTGTGAATTTCGAGTCTCATGTGAACGACAAACCACGGCAACATGTTGCAAGCTATTGAGGAAATGGCCCAGTTTGAGCGACGCAGAAGCAACAAAGCGACACGTGTGTCTTATCGTGTCGCTTAATGTTGTTCGCAAGCTACGCTTGCTAATAAACTGAAGGCACCATGTCGCTTGTCACTTAGTTGGGAACTCCCCTGTGGCGCGTCGCTTCGGTCTGAGCACCCTTCCTTTAAGGAGCTTTCAGACCGAAGTAACAAATAGCACGCGAATAGGCATATGAACGTGTCGTTTGGTGTTTGGACCCTCATGTGCAATGAATGCTATTTTACAGTCTGGAAGTGTGTGTCACTAGTGTGAAAGTGTGAACATCCCGTGTCGCTTGTCCCATTGGTTTGAAAGTTGCCTTACACTCATGTCGATGGCACTAAGAAAGTTTTGTGGGGTTCCCCTTGTCGTTTCATGCAATCATCATTATCATAATCGCCGCGATTAGTTTAAAGCGGAAGAAAAGAGACAGTAAATTTCAAAAATAGAAATGCTTCAGTGTGTATATCTTTAAAAGAAATGATGATGATGAAAATAATAATGAACCTAATTCATACACAAAAATTTAGGTTCCAAGAGCATTCCACGCGTATTTTTTTCTCCCGTATTATTAACGAAAGTATGACGATAACAGGACGTCGTCGACTGTCTAGAATGTTCGTTAATATCTTCGCGACCACTGTACCAAATATCATAGCAATTATCACATTCATAGAAATGCTTCATGTAAAAGAATCAGACGTTGCAGCGAAAACTCAATTTACTTCCATTATAAGCAGTCGAACACCAAGCACCGGGGTCAAAACCAGCGACTCGATAGGTTTTTCCAGTGGAACCAGCCAGAGGGCGCAGAACCGAGCGCGTTTTCCACACTACGTTATTCAAGGCGCTGTAATAGAAAGTAATCACATAGAATAATTTATTTAAAGATTACTTAGATACAAACCTCACACACTCGATAATATGTGGTCGAATTTTTTGCGAATTTTGAGTCTCAGCGAAGAAGTAAGAATTAAAAAATATTTCCCCGATTTTTCGTGACGGTACAAAAGTCACTAATTCGCTTAATAGGAAGTAATTATATAGAACATTGTATATAAAGTTTACCTATTTACAAACCTCATTGGATAATATTTGCTCCATAGTTTTTTTCCGAATTCGTATATCAGCGAAGAAGTAGAATTAAAAAATATTTCCAGGTTTCCTCGTGACGGTACAAAAATGAAAAACGGGCTCAATAAGACGCAATTGGATAGAATATTTTATTTAAGGATTACTTAGATACAAGCTTCACACACTCAATAATATTTGGTCGATGGTTTCTTGTGAGTTTCGTGTCTCAGTGAAGAAGTAAGAATTCACAAATATTTCCCGGGTTTTCCGTGGCGGAACAAAAATCAAAAATGTGCTTAATAGAAAGTAATCACACAGAGGATTTTATTTTTAGATTTATTACATACAAACCTCACACACTTGAAAATATTTGGTCAATAGTTTCTTGTGAACTTCCGATCTCAGCGAAAAATTTAAAAAATTAAAAATATTCCCCGGATTTTTCGTGACGGTACAAATTTAAAAAAGGATCTTAGTCGGAAGTAAATATTTAGATGATTTTATATAAAGATTACTTTGATACAAACCTGACACGTTTGATAATATTTGGTCTTAAGTTTCTTGTGAACTTCGTAGCTCAGCGAAGAAGTAAGAATTAAAAAATATTTCTCGGATTTTTCGTGATGGTACAAAAATCATTAACGGGCTTAATAGGAAGTAATTATATAAATGATTGTATATACAGATTACTTATATACGAACCTCACACATTCGATAATATTTGGTCCATAGTTTGTTCCGAATTTCGTATATCAGCGAAATGTAAAAATTGAAAAATATTTCCAGGGTTTTCCGTGACGGTACAAAAGTGAAAAACGGGCTTAATAAAAAGTAATCGGACAGAAGATTTTATTTAAATATTACTTAGATACAAGCTTCACACACTCGGTATATATTTGGTCGATGGTTTCTTGTGAATTTCGTATCTCAGCGAAGAAGAAGGAATTCAAAAATATTTCCCAGATTTTTTGTGATAGTACAAAAATAAAAAACGGGCTTAATGAAATGAAATTATATAGATGACTTTATGTAAAGATTATTTAGATAGAAACCTCACACACTCAATAATGTTTGGTCTATAGTTTGTTGTGAACTTCGTGCCTCAACGAAGAAGTAAGAATTAAAGAATATTTACCGGGTTTTCCGTGATGGTACAAAAATCGAAAATGGGCTTAATAGAAAGTAACTATATAGGAGATATAATTAAAATATTACTTATATACAAACCTCACGCACTTGATAATATTTGCTCCGTAGTTTCTTGTGAATTTCGTGTCTCCACGAAGAAGTAAGAATTAAAAAATATTTCCCGGATTTTTCGTGACGGAACAAAAATCATAAACGGGCTTAATTGAAAATAATTTTATAGATTTCTTTATATAAAGATTACTTAGATACAAACCTCACACGTTCGATTATATTTGTTCTATAGTTTCTTGTGAACTTCATGTCTCATCGAAGAAGTAAGAATTCAAAAAAATATCCCAGGTTTTCAGTGACGGTACAAAAATCAGAAAGGGACTTGATACAAAGTACGAGTCTATATCGTTATTTTGAAGGATAAATGCGCTATAAAGCTCACTAATATAATAACATTTTGTCCATGGGTACGATGGAACTTGTACAGTGACTCTCAAAATTTTTAGTACAACGACATTTTAAACTATGCAACCCAACTTACCCAAGGCGTTGTTGGGTTGCCTAGTTTAAAATGTCGTTGTTCTAAAACTTTTGAGAGCCACTGTACATGGAAGTTAAAAAATCAAATTTGAGAATTTTTTTTTATTCTTCCGTGACGGTACAAAAATGAAAAAGGAGCCTAATAGAAAATACTCATTTAGGGCATTTTTTAAACGTTAAACCTCTCACATTTGTTAATATTTGGTACATATTTTCTTGTGAAGTGAGTGTCTTTGAGAGGAATGTGAAATTTATAAAATGTTTCATGGATTTTTCGTGACTTTGCAAAAACTGGAAAAGGGACGTGTCTATAAAATTGTATTGATGAGTTGGGGAGCTCTAAACTCACCATTATAATAATATTTTGTCCCTTAATTCATATGAATTAGTACATTGATATTGAAAAATCCAAAAATTGAAAATTATTTTCGGGTTTTCCGTAACGGTACAGAAATAATAGAGGGGCTTATTTTAAAGTACTCATTCTAGACATTTTATTCAAACATTAAGCAGACAAAAACCTTACGTATTCGATAAAATTTGACCAATTATTTTCCGTGAATTGCAACCTCTGAGAAATAAATACAAATTTCAAAATTTTGAGGGGTTTTATAAGAACGGTATAAAAATCGGATATCCACTTATTGCAAAGTAGTGTTTATAAAGTTTAATTTAAAAGAAATTAGTACAAAAATAGCATAATATTCTTCGAAGCAACTCGAGACGGTACAATAAACATAGCTATGGTTGCAATGTAAAAGTTTTCCCGCCTTTTTTTCTGACTGTTTCTGACGGGTACAAAATTTTTAAACAGTGGTACAAAATGGTACATAAATAGTACAATATTTTGATGTGGATAACTTTGCCGAAACCAATGATGAGGTTGAGACGTTACTCTGTAACCCAAAAATTGATTTTTGTTTTTCGACGGTAAATTAATTGGTACAAAAATTATTTTTAGCATTTTTGAGTAGTACAAAAATAGTACAAAATTTCTCAAATGAGGTTTTGATGGTAGAAAAATGTGGGGTTACAAAGTAACGGAGCCCCGTTTTGTAGACCTGTTGTTGTGTTCGAAATCAGTACCAGGTCGTCTGCGTACAGCAAAAGCGGTACCTTTACGTAGGATATCGTTGGTGGATCCGTGTCTCTCTGCGTTATTTCCTCCACGATGTCGTTGATGAAGAGGATAATCAGCAGAGGGGAGAGAACGCACCTCTGCTTCACCTCCAGTATTGATTAATTTGCCCCTGTAACACCCTCTTTCCCTCACTTTACGCAAAACTCAACTTTTTCATATGCCGCTTGCAGAGATCTGATCATTCTGGCGGATACACCAACGTCCCACAATTTTGCCCACAACATTTGCCTGTTAACCGTGTCAAAAGCCTTTTCGAAATCCACGTAGCATCAATATAGTTTCCCCCTTTTGACCCCTAGTTTTTCTTGTATCAATGTCTACAATTGTCTGAAAATTTTTCCGAAATCCAGCTTGTAGAGGGGAAATAACATCAAAAATTTCGCACCATTTTTGTAAGCGTCGTTATAATATCTGGCATTACACTTTGCTCAGTACGGACAGTAATGAGACACCCCTGTAATTGTTGGGATTGCTTTTTTCCCCTTTACCCTTGTAGATGGGGCAAGTGATGGTATCCGACCATTTTTGCCCATTCATTATTTCCCTACCCATTTTCGCCATCTGTGAGTTTTTATTTGGGCCCTTTATAATCTCAGCGGTTAAGCCATCCCTGCCTGCCGCCTTCCCGTTTTTTAGCGAGTTTATTGCTTGAGAGTATTCATTTTATGTTATATCTTCATCTATAATTGGTACGAAGGTGCCCAAGTAATTTCCGCTAATTCGTCAACCATAACATGCCGTGTATGTTCTTCAGACACCGGCATGTTCAAACACGTGTCATTTCTAAACAACTTCCTGCAGACAGATCTCGCTCTGTGCTTGGATACCCAATGATCTATTCTATTCATCGATAGCATCATAGCCTTGAAGTAGTTCATAATTCGCCCTTTTCATGTCAATTTTTCTCCGGCCTTGCAGCAAACGACATTACTTACAGGATAACCAATATATGACTTCGTCATTTACGTTTTCTTTGAAAATGAAATGGAGCTCAATTCTTCATTATTATTTTTTTAAAAAATATATATGGATACGAATTGTATTTAAGATGGAAAAGTAATACTTTCGATACTATATTCACCAAAATATGCTTTATAAAATGAATTTCTCCTGCATCGTCAAGAAATCGACGAAGCATTACGAATGTCTCCTACACTCAGTGTCTGACGTGGACAATATCTGATCGGATTTAATTTTGTTCGTGAATTTTGGAGATAAAAATACAGTCTGTTCTTCTTTTGCAGATTGCAATCCTATGCTCACAAAATATATTTGCTAACATTGCGTGACGTCATGCCTGAAACTGATTGGCTCGCATGGTCGGAGCAGTTTGGAGGAAACGAGCATGCTTTGACTTGAGGCAACGTTACGGGGGAAGGAGCAATAGCTAAGCTCTCACAACGTGTATGGTAAGTGTGGTGATATGATGGGGAATTTACGTAGGTCGGAGTTCCTTTAAATTCTATAGTTTGTTTGGTCATTTATTTGTTCTATATTAGTTTTCTTGATTATTACAACTTCTAAATAATTTTATATTTGCTTAGGTATGAAGTAACCCTTTCTTAGAATTCTCGGTCGCATGGCAACACTCACTATTCACACATTGCCCATAACAGTTTATCAAATTAATATACTGGATATTCAATTGTGTGATGAATGATTCGTAAAGAACAAGTTAATACGTGATTAAAATGGAAATGGAGTATATAATAATATTTACTAGTTGGTTGTTAATTTCTAAGATAGTACGATTTCACTGTTAAATAAAATGAAAGTATCAAATTTACTGATTTTGAATTTGGAACTAATTTCCTAAAATAATAGACTCTGACAACAGTCTGCTTTTGCTGAACGTCTGCTAAGTTGCAAGGTGGAGAGAAACAAAACGACATTCGACTTCGTCAAGTCCCGGGACAAAGAATGCTGTGTTACACTCAGCCGTCAAAGTATCAACTCAGAAGCTTTGGAGCAAATATTTTTTTTCTGGAAAGCAACAACAAATGCTTTGAATTTCATGTATTAGAAAAAATTATCTCAATTTTTGTTATATCGCCCAGAGATAAAAAATATTTAAACGATGATTTATATAATAGAACTAGTTGAAAACAAAAGATGCAGAATTGTATGATACAATATTAAAAAATGGGGGTGAAATTGGGACTGAAGTTTCCTTTGCTGAACACTATCTCGAAGAGTTTCTTGTTATAATCCTCACACACAAACAAAACAAAAGAAATATGTATGGAGTTGAATATGTGTATGTTTGTTTGTGTGTATGCTATTGAAACCAGTGAACGCATCAATATATATATATATATATATATATGTGTGTGTGTGTGTGTGTGTGTGTGTGTGGGTGTGTGTGTGTGTGTGTGTGTGTGTGTGTGTGTGTGTGCGTACTTACACAGTGCACTTACACACACACGCATACAAACGCACATGTTTGTGACAGCCTCTATGGCACAGTGATTAGCGTCACGTGCTGCAGAACGTTTCTGAGTTGAAATCCCTGCCTGGGCATGTGCGTTCTCTTTCCATTTTCCTTCATCAATTTCATCATATCATCCTACATTCTCGTCGTCGTGATTAACCAAAATATTCAGAAACGCGACGCTAAATAACAAAACTACGAATAAAATTAACCCAAGAGACAGAACACCAACGTCAAATAACCAAAATGGAAATATACATGTGCGTGCATTTTGAGATAATCAAACCCGTTCAAAATAGCAAATGTCAGAGTAAATAATATGTATTTCGACTTTGACATTTAAGCATGCTATTAGAATTATAATTGCATAAAATTTTTACAGTTACCCGTATCCACCCTTCAGTGCAAATTTGCTTGCTCATTCATCGAAACGCAACCAAAGCAATCATGCTTGCTGGAAATGAAAGCTATCTGCAATTGTCTGGTTAGATTAATATACACTTGTTCATCGGATCCTCGTCCATTCGTCATTGATTCGGTTTACACATGTCACACGTCAACTGTCAACTGTGATGACGTGGCATCGTTTTCTGTTCCGCTCCCAATTGCGATTCCGATAAGCGGATATTAGCGTTGGTTGAAAACCCGTTCATCACACGGAGAAATCCTTCTACCCGTCACCACCTAAGTTGCATATTCAATATATGAGCGATTGGCTGTCACTGGATTCAGCTTCGAGTTTGCTTTCAATGCTGGGACGCACTGGATGGATCAACGAATTCTGACTCGTATTAGCTGTTGCTATTCCACAGGTTCCACAGAAGACTGCGCACGCACACCGATACATAGCTCCTTGAAACTCGTGGAAATATGTGTAAAATACAGTTATCTTCTGCATGTGTATTGAATGTTGGATCAAACCACACTAACTAATATGGATATCTAGTTTTGTGAAGTAACATGTATGAACGAACTAGATTTTAAAATATTTTGCCTCCTTCCCCAATTTGAGGATACAGAGCTTCAAACCCTTCATTTTTTCAAACTTTTGGATTTTGTGGAGCTTATAGAAAATACAGGGCACCTCATACGTGTAACCATTGCCCAGCACGGCACTATAAACATAAGAAATATGGTTAAAGTATTTTGCCCCTTTGGTGGATATTTTGTGCAACGAAGATCAGAAATTATAAATAAGAATGTATCGAGTATATTGTAGTGCAGCCTGGAAACTACAGGGAGGTTATTTCAGTCGTTTACCGCGAGCCCATCGGCCATCAGCAGCACCTTCATGCAACAGGTCCCGGCAAATTGCGTTAAGGAAGTCCGTAACAGAAACCACTTGTTTTGTAATGTTTCCACTTTTCACAATTACAGTTACAATTACAATTGAAATAAGCACGTACCTTGTCGCAAGGATGCTGGAAAAGGTGTCCTCCCACATACAAATATTTCTGGCACCTTATTTCTGACATCAAATCTTAGATTAGACATCGCTACTTTATCCTCAGTTGACAGAAAGGGAATACAGCATCCCGGCGCATAAAGCAAACCGAAAGCGTAAAATGATATTTAAAAGTAATAATAATGATCACTAACCTGGTGTGTTAAAATAGATATTGAAAATGACATTCTTCAACAGCAATACAACACGTTTATTAGGTTCAAGAGATCCTGTCTCTCGTAATTGCCTGACCACTTTTCTGCAAGAGTTCGTTTTCACGTAATTATCGTACATAAAAACTCTTTGTTCAAGACTATATTTGTTTAGCTTAATAACTAATGAATGAATAACAATTAACACACAATAAAGCACACCAACTCAATAACACAGTATAAACAACACGCGCACTGATAAACGCAAACAGAAGTGAACATGAATGAGCGTAGACTCACTACGTCTGGTAGCCTACAGTGTTGCTAACCATTTTCCGGCAATATCCATACAGACCTAGTCAAAATCTCCCTACAACTGACCAAATGTCCCTACGCCAAGTAAAGCGACTAAAAAAACAACACCTCATGAGCATGCAAAACAGAAGATAAAATATACACATTTACTTACCAAATCTTTCTGCTCGGTGCTTCCACAATTAATGAAGGAGCGAATTTACAATACAGGACCCCTCCCCGATTTATGTAATATTTGGCATGCTCACTAATTGAGGCCTCCTAATCACGAATTTGAAGTTAATATTTGGGGTCACCTGTAGAAATTGCAAAATAAGTGAATTTGTGTGGTCCTCGATCGGCACGATTCCTCATTATTTACCGTAAGATTTTGTGTTTCCAATACTTAAAAAAAGGATATATACATTCCTGATATTACTACGACCCCAAATTTTAACTATGTTTGCCTTGCCTAACCTAACTTAACCTAACCTTACCGAGAATGGTCAGTGGGGCTATCCGTGAATGGTTTTGAGCTAATTGTGATTACGAACCGATAAGAAAATCTTATTTTCGTATCACTTTAACGGCAAACGTTCATCATCGAAGACGCTCTTTTCGTATCCTGCAATTTTACGATCGATGCACTGTTTCCAAACTTACCTGTAATCAAATCAGTCAACATTCCACATGTTCTTCTACATCGTGATTGTCACTGTCACATGTAATCACCTTCTTTAATCAATATACCGAAATCCGTAAGTTTATTAATTACCCCACGGCAATCCTCCTGCACACTCCACCTAAAAATCGGTACAACATTAACAACTTTTTTTTACTGTTCTCTTCCGCCATTCTTGCACGATCCATGCTCTCCAAGTATGAAATCGAGAGTGTGGCAACGCTGTAGACAGCGTAACTAATTGCGAACGCCAATTGTTCATATCAACAAATATGGCTACCATACTTGTATACGGAGAATCATTGCGATAATTGAAAAGCTTATTTTACAACTTCTACACGTTAATGAACAATTTTTTCACCTCACCCCAATATGTTAACTTGAGAAAAATCATCACGACTAATTATTTCGTGAGTATAAGACGTAGCATAGAAATTACAGAATGGTCCGGTATTGTAATTCTTGCCTTAATGAATAATAGGGGTGTGCGGGACAGAATGTTTTGGGTCGGGACGGGATTTTTTTAAAATCCCGACATTCGGGACTTGGAGAATTTGCAATTTCCCGACCAAGTCGGGAAATTTTCGAAATTTCCCGAAGCTCAGGAAATCTCGAATTCTACACGTCATTTTCACTTTAAGTGATTGTTTTTGCATTTCTAGAATAAAAACTTGCAATTTCCTATAAGTTCCAGAAACTTACAATGCAGAAAACGTCGAGAATTAACGACTTTTTGAAGTGACCATTCGGTATTTCCCGACTGCTTGGGTTCCCGAAAAGTCGGGAAGTCAGTTCCCGAAGTCGGGATCGGGACGGGATTTTTTTTCCGATCCCGGTCTCGACTTTTCGGGATCCCGCACACCCCTAATAAATAACGTTGAGTCATTTACTGTTGATTATGTTATTTGAAGTCATACATGCTGCTGCTGTGAAGAGAGAGATGTTGGTTGATGATGCTGTATTTCCTGCAGTCTTTAACAATTCTGGTCCCATTTTATTTCACTTTATTGTTTTTGTATCGCTTAACATTGAAAATATTCTTTCCATTCCCGTGTTACAATGTGGCAATGTTAGTATTATTTTCGCGAGAGTGGAAATGTGTTCAAAAAATAACTTGCCTTGAAAGTTCTTGGTAACCGATAACATGTTCCAAAATTCTGATCGAGATTTGTTAGTTAGTTTTTTTTCCTCCTCCTTACTAAAGTAACCAGATAAACTAATCCATTCATTCCAAACTGAGCACTAAGAAAGTGCAACTGACTGGTGAGTAAGCTTTGCACCTTTGCACAATAAAATGTTATTTTCCAAGATTGAAAAAAGTCCCTACGTTTTCCCTCATTTGGCAAATCTGTCCCTACGTCCCTACGCGGGCGAACTATAGTGAAAAGTCCCTAGGGTTGGCATCACTGCCGACACTGTCGCATTCGTGCAGTATGAAGAGCCCTCTAGCGGCTGACAACTCCCCCGATAAGCTGCCAGTGCTTTCGCGACAACTGAGGTTGAAGTAGCGATGTCTAATCTAAGATTAGGTGTCAGAAATAAGGTGCCAGAAATATTTGTATTTGGGAGGACACCTTATCCACAGCATCCTTGAGACAAGGTACGTGCTTATTTCAATTATAATTGTACTGTAATTGTTACAATTTACGCATGAAGTGAAGCGTTACAATTCGACACATGTAGAAATTCAAGAATACAGAAATATGTTACAAGAAAATTTAAGAAATATGTTGTAAAAAATGTGAAATTGGTCAAACATGTTAAAATGTGTTTTATTAAGTTCATCTATTTCGGCTGATTTTCATCCGATACATAAAGATCTCACCTCAGTATTTGATCAGATACCAAATAATCAATATGTTATTACATAAAGTCCCGGGCTCTAGTAATTATTATAAAGGCGTTGCATGGACATGCTAATTTCAGTTGATGGAGTGATTTTTGAGGCAACAACACTATTACAAGGAAAAATGTGCCTTTTACCCCCATGGAAAAATGATCTTGCTTGCCCCTCCCTGGAACAAATCCTGCAGACGTCCATGATTTTCCAATAAAACCCCATATTTCTTTCATACAGGCACAATTTATTGTAGTTACTTTTAGCCCTAAATTTATTCACACACCCCTAGTATGAAACCTTAATTTCCCAGGTGAAAAAAAATCTGTACAAAACTTTTAAGCTCCCCCCTCCTCTGATCCTTTTCTTTTTTGGGCAAAAAAAGTATTTGCGGAAAGTGAATGTGTGTAACATGACTTCGGTGAACGCCCAGGAAAATAATTCACGAGACGTTGTTGTTGTGCTGTCTAATGTGTTTGTGTTCGTCTTGTGTAGTAATTGCGCTGTCTAATGTGTTTGTGTTTGTCTTGTGTAGTAATTCCTCCATTCATATTGGGGGTTAGGCGTAGAGCTGACAACTCTGCACTGTAAAAAGACATGTCAAGAATCAGCAATATAAGGCCATGGATGTTCTCAAGGTAAAATATTCCGGAGGTAAAATAGTCCCCCGTTCGGATCTCCGGGTGGGGACTACTTTGGGAGGTCCCTGGACTAAGGATAAGATCTACATTAGGAAAAAGGATATTAAATTAGGCACCTGGAATGCTCTGAGCCTTTACCGTCCTGGGGCATTTCAGTGTACAGTTAATGAGATAGTTAAGTATAAATTAGATGTAGTAGCTGTCCAGGAAGTTAGGTGGCCAGGAGAAGGGAATTGTAAAACTAAAAATTATACTTTTTTCTATGGTGGTACTGATAATCATAATTTTGGAACAGGCTTTTTTTATAAATAATAGAATTATCTCCACTCTTAAAACAGTAGAATATATTAATGAGGGGATAACATATGCAGTTTTACAGGGTAGATGGTGTAAAATTATTTTAATAAACATACATGCACCAACTACTAAATATGATTTTTATACAGAGTTAGAACAGGTCTTTGATAAATTTTATCAGTATGATATGAAAATTCTGTTAGGTGACTGTAATGCACAGTTTGGCAAAGAAGAGACATTTAAACCCACGATTGGTAAAGATAGTCTTCATGAATTAAGTAATGATAATGATATAAGATTGATTACTTTGGCAACCTCAAAGAATTTAATTGTGAAAAGTACCACTTTTAAACATAAAGATATCCATAAATATTCCTGGTCTTCTCCAGATGGTAAAACTCATAATCAGATAGATCATATTCTCATTGATAAGAGAAGGCATACTAGTATAATTGACGTTCGTACACATAGAGGTGCTGACTGTGCCAGTGACAATTATTTAGTAATTTCTAAATTAAGAGAAATACTTTTCCCTGATTAAGTGTGGATTCTCTGATCCCCAAATTCTAACGTTATGCTTATTCACAGTACCAGATACATGGAATGTGGCCTCATCAGAAAACATTATACTTGACAAGAAGGCAGGATTCCGGTCGATTCGGTTAAGCATGTCACATGCAAAGTCATATCGTTGTTGCTTGTCATCTGGCTTGATGGCCTGCAGAATCTGCACCTTGTATGCATACAAATGTAACCGCTTTCTGAGGACCTTATGAACAGTTGCACGTGGCATCTGAAGTTCCCGTGAAGCCTGACGAATTGATTTGCGTGGACTTCGCTGGAACGCTTGGCCGACATTCTCAACTTGTTCTTCGGAGACACGCCGACCACCTCCATGCCGCTTCAGAATGCTGCCAGTGTCCAGAAACTGTCTGTTCCATGATTTTATCCTCTTGGCGTCTGGTGCAGCTTTCTTGTAAACACAACGAAACTGCCTTTGCACCATCACAATGGATTTAAACTCCGCGTACCAAAGCACAGTTTGTGCCTTCTCCTGCAGTGACTCCATTTTAGTTTTGATTCACAATACACCAACAGCAATGCGCGCCACACGTTGAAAAAATTTAGGCAGCAACTTTAAGTCCTTCTGCACCCAACGGACAAGTCAGACCTGAAACAAGAAAGATTTACTATATTTAAACTGCCTCAAAAAATAGGGCATTTCGTACGTAGAATAAAGCGAGAAGTTAACAGCACGCTTAGAAGTAAAAAAAAGAGATTACTTGAAAAGCAAAATTAACGAAATTGAAACAAACAGCAAAAATAATAATATCAGAGATTTATATAAAGGTGTAAATGACTTTAGAAAGGGGTGGCAACCTAAAGTAAACTTGATAGAAGATAAAGACGGTGATTTTCTAGCTGACCCAAGCGATATTCTAAATAGATGGAAGAACTACTTTAATGACCTTTTAAATGTCCATATAAGAGATAAATCAGAAGTGAATGAAGTCCACACAGCAGAACCTATAGCTCCAGAACCTAACTTGACTGAAGTTAAACGTGCTATTAAAAGGCTAAAGAATAACAAAGCACCTAGCATTGATTTAATACCAGCTGAGTTAATTAAATATGGTGGAAATTCATTAATATGTCAAATTCATAAATTAATTTGTTTAATATGGAATAAAGAATAAATCCCTCAACAGTGGAAAGAATCCATGATTGTTCCTGTGTTTAAAACATGTGATAAAATGCATTGCAATAATTACCGTGGAATTTCTCTACTCTCAACAACATATAAAATATTATGTAACATTTCTTTAACAAGACTAATCCCATATGCTAATTAAATTATAGGTGATTATCAACTACAGACCAAATTTTTCACATCACACAAACACTTGAAAAAAAGTGGGAATATAATCAAACTGTCCATCAGTTATTCATTGATTTAAAAAAAGCATATCTTTCAGTCAAAAGAGATAAATTACATAATATATTAGCCGAGTTTGGAATACCTAAAAAGCTTGTTAGTATGATAAAAGTATGCACCAGTGGAACAGAAAGTAAAATTCGTGTGGGTATTAATGTGTCTGACAAATTTACAATTCATGATGGGTTAAAACAAGGCGATGTATTA
>NW_028143532.1:0-75359 GCF_977018435.1 Lepisma saccharinum
ACTTCTCAGGTGTTACTTCATTTACATGAATACGTTCTACATTATCGTGGACTATAGTATATGAATGGAATTGACTTGCATATCCTAACTCAGACCATGCATTCTTTTGATTTAGCTCTGGAAAGAAAAAAAATAATAACCGTACATTAAAAGGAGTAATCCATAACAAACTCATTCATGTAATACACAAATATCAAAATTTGCTTTACGCACATCCACCCACCCACACTAACAAAAATGCACAAAAAAAAGAATCAAAAATACTAGTTGCAGAGGCCAGTGAAAAATTAATTTAAAAAACTTGTTTTGATGGGGAATAATATTTACAGTTTTCTGTATGTACAGTATGTAACATTCTAATTTGTACACACAGATTTTCAAAGAAAATGCTTTAATATCTGAAAGGAATTACACTCTTTTGAAATTGTTTCTTTACAATTCAATAACTAATATCATTAGGAACATAAAATCTTACCAAAATTCTGTACAACCAATGACAATAATAAATTAAATTAAACTGAAAGAGAAACATGCCATTTTTTGTAAAACTTTTCTAATCATACACTTAATAATATAAAAGAAAAAAGTATATTCAGAGCAAATTTACTGACAGTTATAATACTTTGATGCGTATCCTTTGGCTTTAATTACTGCTTGACACCTGTTCTCCATACAATTAACCAGTTTCCAACATGTTTGAGCTTATTTTATTCCACTTGGCATACATAACAATTTTCAACTCTTGTTTGGACTTGACGCCTACTTTATGGACTCGCTTCTTCAAAATTGCCCATAAATGCTCGATGGAATTTAAGTCTGGACTTTGAGCTTGTGTTTGTAGTAGTTTGGGCACATTCCATATTAGCCAATTCATGTTAACTCGCACCTTATGCTTACTGTCATTGTCATGTTGGAATATGTAGATAGGCGGCATGTACATTTTTTGGGCACTCTGCTTTACATTGTTCTTCAATATATCAAAATAGACATATGCATCCATCAATAAACTGGATGGTACCAACGACATACAGCCCCAAATCATTAATAACCCACCACCATGTTAAATTGTTGGAACTGTGTTAATGTGATCATTATCTTTATTTGATTTTCTCCAGACCCTATTTATCCCATCTGACCCGTTAATCTTGGACTCGTCTGACCATATAACACTATCCCAAAATTTCTGGTACTTGTGGATGTGCTCTTTCGCAAATGAAAGTATATTCCTGCAATTCACCTTATTTACATACAGCCTCTTTCGTGGTATTCTGCCATGATACCCATGCTTCCACAAGGCACGTCAGACAGTTTGATCGAACATCATCTTGCCAGCAACATTTTCTACTAATAGTCATAACTGAGGAACACTTAGTTGGTGGTTTTCTCGCACTCTTTTTAAAATAAAGCGTTCATCACGTTTATTCAACCGTCTCTCTTTTGGTTTTCTCGGCACATTCTGTGTTGAACCTTCCTCTCTAAATCTGTTTACTATGTATTGAACTGTGGAGTGTTATTTATTGACCGTTTGTCCAATTTTTCTTAACGAATAACCTCTAAGGGCCAAATTTATAACAACATCCTTCAGATTGGAACTAAGTTCCTTCACCTTGCCCATTTCGAACATGCTGATAGATAGACGATAGGCCTACAATACCTACGCCAGCATTCCGCTTGACAGGGAGCGTGCCTGCATGTTCAAACTTGTTACGAAGTTGCAAACTGCACAAAATCGCCCGAATAGCGGTGGCGCTGTATGCAAGGAGGATTGAAACTCTTGCGGTAACGGTTCCGATTGTTTTATGATTTTTCCTAGCACAAAGACTAATTATCGTAGAATTTTCGAAATCATTGTCACACGAAATTTGAACCTTCCTTAAAGTAATGAGCACTGTTTGAACTCGAAAAAAGTTATTTATGTTGAAAAAAAAAAAAAACTTGAAAATTACCTTACGCATTTCTCATGGACACGATATTCTCCGTCGACAAGTGACAGTAAATATCGTAGAAGCGTTGGAATGAATGTAGAAGTAAATCAGAACCTTAGTAGAATGCATTTAGGGACTTCATTTTAATGCCAAGGGAACCTAACCACGAAAGCATATATTGAACAAAACCTTAAGTAATCACTAAAACTCCGCGGTATGTGTTAAAAAACGTACATCGAAACCGAACCATGTAAAAATTGCATTCGTAGCATGATGAAATCGCAATAAAACAAAAGTAACTTGGGCCAAATTGAATATGTATAATGCATGTCAAACGTTACCATTTACCAACAAGAGGGTAAAAACGTAACACAAATATCAAGGCCTCAGGAGATACACTGAACTCAAAAGAAAACTACGACTTATAGTAGTGCATAAAAGGGTATTGCTTGTACCCATAAAAGCCGTAAAATTCAATTCGCTGGGTATAGAACAAGGAGCTTGACTTGCCTGGACGAGCTTTCCTCTTCACTTCCCTAATTCTTTTCCTGCTACGGTGATCCATTTGTATTTGCTCCTTCATTTATATTCTTTGGTTCTCATTTAAGGGATACTATGAAATTACTTGGCCTCTAACAATCACGTATACTGTAAAATAATTCCCAAAGGCATTGCATCAATACCTTTGCCAACAATTTTAACCCCTCCACACAATCTCACACAGGATACTCCCCTGTCCATACTCCATTACAAATTTCTCATATGGCACGATCGCACGCATATCACTGTGCTGTGCTGATTTATAATTTTAGCAAGGGTAGATATTCAACGAAAAGCTAACAGCGGGTGGGGGTGCGGTATCCTCATAAGGCAGTACCGGAATCGGGAAAAAATTCCTGTGCCGATCCCGACTTTTCGGGATTCCGAACAGACCGGAAATTTTTGCACGAAACGCACTGAAAGCGACTTCTGGGACAGCATCAGAGCTTCACGAAACGCACGAGAGCCCTGATGGGATGGCCAGTTAACGCGTTGAACTCGTGCGAATTTCGGAATGAGCCCATCAAGGACGCACGCAGGGAGGGGCCAAAGGGGGCCTTTGTCCCCCCCTGAGATTTCTTGAAATAGTGTAATTCGAGTGGTGAAATTGTAGCGATATTTTATAACAAAAATATCATCGCTATTATGGGAAAAATATGCCTTATTTGTCCCCTCTGGAAAAAATTACATTTCTTGCCCCTCCCTAGAAAAAATTCTGTGGACGTCCATGTGGCTGACTTATTCTAAAGGACTGCTTGGTTGGAATGAAGTGCATATCACCATATTATGTAAGTTATTCACATAGTATTTTTTATTTAATTAGTTTTCAAACAAGTATTTGTGACGAAACAGTTTTTATATTAAAATGTGTACATTTTACCGTTCGGTTTTTCCTTCAGGAAAATATGAAAAATGTCCCGTTTCGTTGTTTTAAGTCACATTAAGTACACTCAATCGTATCATATTTCTAGTAGTGTGCGGGATCCCGAAAAGTCGGGACCGAGATCGGGAAAAAAATTTCCCGTCCCGATCCCGACTTCGAGAAATGACTTCCCGACTTTTCGGGATCCCGAGCAGTCGGGAAATACCGAATGGTCATTTTAAAAAGTTCTTAATTCTCGACGTTTTCTGTATTGCAAGTGTCTGGAACTTATCGGAAATGAAATAATTCTTGAAGCTTTCCTGGCGGCGAATATAAAAACAATCCATTTCCGATAATTGAAGAGGTTTTCTCGGGCAATCAGCCAGGTGATTTCCGGAAAGCATCTGGCTGATTGCCCGAGAAAACCTCTTCAATTATCGGAAATGGATTGTTTTTATTCCAGAAATGTAAAAACAATCACTTAAGTTGAAAATGACGTGTAGAATTCGAGATTTTCAGAGCTTCGGGAAATTTCGAACATCTCCCGTCCCGAAAATTCCCCGACTTCTTCGGGAAATGGCGAATTTTTCCCGTCCCGAATGTCGGGATTAAAAAAATTCCCGTCCCGACCAAAAAATTCTGTCCCGCACACCAGGGACGGCGACAGGGGTGGGCACGGGTGGGCAAGCGCCCACCCAAAAATTCGTGTGCCCACCTGATTGCCCACCCAATCAAATTCAATAAGTAGATATACTCGGGGATATATGAATGATTAAATATTTAAGTGCAACCTGGTGTTCATAGCATGTATATTTTACTTGTGAATATTATCTATGCTGGAAATGTTCACATATTATCAACCCATAAAAAGCCATTTTTGTCATTGTTGAAACAAAAACTGTGATCAAATGAATACTTCCATGTTTAAAAGCAGCTAGAAGGCTTAGGAGACTCAAAATTATGCAGGGTATGATCAAGATTAAATCAGAATTGCGGGTGAACTTGAGGGCTGCAGCTCCGGGCCTCCACTACGTATATATATTCCGGCCTGGCTATGGTTAAAATAATCTCCAAATAAACAAATCTAAACATCATCTTAGCGTTACTTCCACCAGCAACACAATAAATTATTTCGACTTTTTAATTAATATTAGAATAATTTAATCAAGAAGCCTTAGTTAGATGGGCAGGCCATGTGACACGAACGGCAGAGGAAATAATAGTTTACAGGATTCTTGTTGGGAAACCTGATGGTAAGGGACCAGTAGGAAGGCTAAGACGAGGATGGAGGGACAACGTTGAGATGGTCCTAAAATAAATCGGTAAGGATGGGAAAGATTGGATTGATCTTGCCCAGGATAGGGGCAGATGGAAGGCTTGTGTTTCTGCAGCCATAAACCTTCGGGTTTAAGTATACTATAGAGCAGGCATGTCCACCGCGTCGATCGCGATTGACCGGTCGATCGCGGGGCGTTTGTTGGTCGATCGCAGTTATCTATTGTAATTATACGAATATACGTTATTTGAATTCAAATTCTATAATGTATAGTGGCTGAGTAGGTACAAATTTTTGCAAAGATGAAAGATTAATAGTAGCTCACTGCCTGTTGTGAAAATAAAAAGTAGATCACTGCTTGATTGAAGTTAGACATGCCTGCTATAGAGTATAATATAATTTTAATTAGCTCTGCATTGAAATTCCAGAAGTGTCCCTTTTCTTCATTACAATTTTTATATACCTGTCATCTTCAAATATCAATATGGTATACGAAATATCACCTTTATATTCGTTCTACTAATAAGGAATCACAACAATCACTACAATACCGATGTGAATAAATTTTAATAAATCAGTTATATATGGAAAAAGCTACAGAATTATTCAATTGCTAATGAGTGGCTTATCCTATTTAGAAATCCTCGTTCCAAACATAAATTTTGCCACATGAATCAGCCGAAAAAGTCAACAGAATCTGTAGATGCAGCTGAAGTAAAGAATAACAAGTTATGTCACGAAGTATCCAGAAGAGATTTTGTTAGTTAGTTTCTAAGCCCACTTTCATGCTCAGATAGGCTAATCGGGACTAAACCTACAGTTTAACGTGTAGTCCAAACCAGTGTGCATTGTGCTTCCACCAGAGGAGGGGGGAGTCGAACACAGAACCTCTTCATTATAATGCGACAGCGTTATGCCATTGGTGAAAAATATACAGAAAGAACTCGCACCAAACGTGGCATTTTATCACCACAGAAGATGCGTCTATTTTAAGAGGGTGATTGCCTGAGACAAATATTTGAGACTTTCGGAAAACAACGTCATTGTTCACGGAATTAGCTGCCTTGATCCACTAATGAAACGCTGTGCGATTGAAATTACCACCTCAACTTTCTAAGAGGTATAAACTAATGAAACTCCATTTTTGGAAGAGTAAGTTCTGGTTGATTTGTTTTATTGTAAGTCATTTTTCTGCTAATTTTAATAATGACGACGTTTTAAGGTTCAATGGTGATTAGATGGAAGTAACGAAGGGGCGAAAACAAACACACGCTGACACTCAATATACAAACCCTCATATATTATTACTTTGACAGTGGTCCCAGGTGCCATGGACTCGATGCCCTGAAAGAATAAAGTTTGCACAGGATAGAGGTTGACATTCTAGTGTGTTCGAAATGGTCACGCCATACAATCCAATGAAAAATAGATGAAGTATTACTGGTACGATGATCAACTTCGATGAATTTATTGTCCTAAATCATTTTGTTACCTCAAAAAATATGTTCATGTAACCATACGTGTATTGCTTCTCCCGCATTAGTAATATGACAGTTCTTCAGAAAACGAATAGCAACTTAGCTAATAATCTCTTAAATTCTGAACAGATTTCTCAATCTTACTTGTTTATTACTTATGACGAGTGATATTTTGTCAAAATAGCCTTTCATTAGCCTAGGGATACTTAATGGACAATGAACAAATAATTTGTTTCCCGTGTGTGTTTTAAATCATTCCTAATAAGACGTTCATTTTAATCCAAATATTCAGTGGCGGCGATTAGGAGGAACGGGAAGTGGGGGATGCAGTTCCCCAGCCACATTTTACCACTTTTTCCCCCGCACTATGGCCTCTTTATGCTAAGCCTTTTCTACCAAGAAAACGTATATTCAGGGGTGCCCACAGGGGGGATTATGGCGCAGGCTGCGCCATCGAGATTCTTTGGGGGATTTTTTCCCTTCAAATAATGTAAAATTGAACATTTATATATTTTTCCAAAATACAGGTAAAAATTTTACACCTTAAATTCACCATATTTAATCCATTAGATGACGAAAAGAAAGCGTTTAAGGTCATTATTGAAGGTGCGAGGAACGGGGGAGGAGGGAAAATATCCAACTCTTATATATTAGGCCTTAATTGACACGTTGGTTCTGGGGGGAATTCTGAATTAAACGTTGGCGGGGACAGTATTCAACTCTAAGTCTTAGATTATGGCGGGTGTTTTAGTTAGAGGGGCATTGAGCATTAGGGTATACAATTCTTGTGTATTACTATTGTCTTAGAATGTTGCAGAAATTCTGCTGTGGAGACTGAGAATTAATTTTTTGGAGGAGGCAATATCCAGTCTTCAATATCAACAGTAAGTCTAAAATTGGCATGGACATTTTCGTAGTAGGATTGAGTATTAAATTTAAAGGGGGAGATAGGAAGCTTTTGATAAAGTGTTAAATCTTAGATTGTCAAGGGATTTCTGTAGCGAAGAGAGAGTTTGAACATTAAATTTTGGAGACTGTATTTAGCGATATGGTATCCACACGTTTTCGACCCCGAACGTGCCAAAACAGAAGTTGGAAAATACTAAATATCCCGGGATCCTAAGAAAGTATTGACACCCCGTTAAATTAATATTCTTGAAAGCCTGCAAAGAAATGGATGTAAAAATGTTCTTGCTTGCTTCGCTCGCAATAATGTGTTTGTTACAACAATGCGTGTTTGGCGCTTTACTGAGGTGGATGTGAATTTTTATGCTATAGCTGCATTACAAGACATGAGCGATATTCTCCATATTCATGAGTAACATCACTTCTTAAAATATAGTGCTTAGTGTTGGTATACTGCTTATTTTAAAGCAGGTGCATCATTTGTAACAAAAAGCTAAGGATAAAGTTACTTTCGGTGTAGGGATTACGATATAGTTTCAGGGCGCAAATGATATGATTTGGGGGAGGCGGATGACATGGACATGATTTTTGTGGGGATGCGCCATTGACCTTGGGGGGATGGGCACCCCTGCGTATATTGCCCTTGCCCTTCAAATGCTGGCACCCAATCGCTGCTACTACAAACATTCAGATAGATTTGTCAGTTGTACAAACCTTGTAAGCTAAGAAAAGTAACCCCCAAGGAGTAAGAAAACTCTTTCAGTCAAAAACTTATACGATGAAAATACTATGCTCAGGACCATGCATTTAAATTACGAGAAACTTCACGATTGTCTACCATCGCACTTTCTATCATTGTCGCCGAATACATAAAATCAAGTATGTGCCTTGTATTTGCAAAACAAGCTTAAACCTACTTCACATTTATTTCACTGTATTAACATGCATGAAAGAATGTGATTAGAATGTATGACTGAGCATGTGTAAACACTTCCTTGAAATAATTGTGTCCATCAGAGACAAAGCGAAAGGAAATGGAACAAGATGCGACAATAGATTAGAAAAGAATAAAGAGGAAAACAAGAAAAGGAAAGGGAAAAGAAGTAAGAGGAAAATCGGGAGTGTGAGAGAGAGGGGGATACATACGTCTTACATACACATACATGGTCTTACATTTATACTGCCCACCCTAATCTATCACTATGAAGCTTCTGCCCACCCGGTCGAAAATTTCTGGCGCCGCCCCTGCCGCACACCCCTAGAAATTTCGATTGGCCGTGACTCTGAAGAGAGCTCCGCAACACTTGAACTTGAGCTCACTAACAAGCACTTCGCCGCGAACGTAACATGATTATTGATTGATTTGCTTTCTTTTACTTCGCTTTTTGTGCAACTTTTGTCTAATTTGCGAAGATGGGATGATTAAATTAATGAATAGACACTCACAAACATCCATGCCCAGGCCGGGATTCGAACCAGGGACCCATGGCGTCGTAGCGCGATGTGATAATCACTCCGCCACGGGGCTTTCTTTACATGATGCTTTACATTATTTTTACGCTAGTACTCTCCCGCAAAAATTGCAATTTCTACAATGTTTTTGTGTAGGGTGACCAGACATACTCTTTTTAAGAGTATTATACTCTTTTAGAGGTTCATACACTCTATACTCTTTTCAATTTGCAAAAATCCCCAAATATACTCTTTTCCTTGCTATTTAATTTCATTCATTATTTTACGCCTAAATATGCGTTAAAATCCACAGAACGGAAAACGTCAAGATGTCAAGAAACTGAGGTATTTACTCCTTGACTCAAGAATTTCCACTGAACAATTTCAAGTCATTTTCATATTCCATCAACAAGCAAAACATATCTCAAATTCATTGGAATTTAATGATAATGATATTTTTGACACATACTGTGCAATTTCAAAATCCGTTGAAAAAAATCTTGAAGATTGGGAGGGGTGGAGAAAATAAACAATGATGGGTAAGTGGAGGTCAGTGTACAAGATTTACTACAGGCTGGGTCACATTTAAAAATGATTGTGCCTCTTATAAAATTATTGTTTACTCTGCCTGGTACAAATTTTGATTGTGAGACTCTTCAGTGTTATTAAAACTTATTGGCGAGAGGAAAAAGAAAACTCGAACAAGTAATGAAAGTGAAATCCAATGTGGACATGACCTGTGAAGAGTTTGGACCAGTGATGTGCATCTACGCGTAAACAACGATAGTCTACATTCTACACATAGACACTTTTATACACGTAGATTACGTAATCTATGTAAACAACATTGCGAGAGGTGATAACTTAGCAAAGGGCGCCATGGAAATATAAGAAAATTATACTGCGTATCAGTTGCTGATGTGTGAAGAGAACTTTTCATACCCTTTCTTCCAAATTTGAACAATTTCTCACCTAGGAAGAAACGTAAGAGAAATATTGTAGTGTTTTCCTTGGAAAAGAGATCACTCTTGCCTCACGACTGCCATCTGTTGTCTTTTTTGCATACTATTTATCTTGTTCCATAGTTGATGATCAGTGACGTGCGGTGACGTCGACACTTGGGATAGCAATGAGTGGCGTGTCCAACAGGTCATAATCCCCCCTTTTTTTTAGTGCCCAGTATTCCTAAAAGAAGAACGTCAAATACAGGAAAAATTGCGAAGTTAGGAATGACTACAAAAAATTGTACACATAACTTCCACCCACTTTCGAAAATCAAAAACGATTTGATTTGACTTCTGAGCCAGAGATGCCGGGTTTCAATCTCGGCTTGGCAATGGGTGATCTTTGTGTGTCCATCAATTTTATCGTATCGTCTTCGCGATTAGCCAAATATGGCGGAAAGCGAAGTAAAATAAACCAAATCAAACAATCAATCAATGGATGATTTGATTTGATTCGCTTCTTTGATACATTTGGTTAATCGCGAAGATGATACGACAAAATTAATGAAGGGACAAACACACAGAACACCCATGTCCAGGTAGGGGTTCGAACCCGGAACTCCTGGTGTCGTAGCGCGCTGTGGTAACCGCTCCCCCACGGTTGGTTGATTTGATGGTTGATTTGACGTTTTAAGTTCATTTTATACACAAAAAGACTAATCGGGACTAGACCTATTGTTTAATGTGGGATCCGAACCACTATATACCTCCATCGGGTACAGATCCGGGACCACTTGCACTCCCCACGGAGGTCGGCCGACAACAAACATGAGAGGAAGGCGCTAACCATTCGGATACGTGGGTATCGGTAAACCAAACTGCATTTTTCCTGAGTAGTAACTTTCAATTGAATTTTTGAAATACCATCTTTATATATGATTAACGTTTATCCAAAAAATTTGCATTGCTTGAAATCCCTAATTTCCCCATCTCACGATCTCGTTACTGAAGGATCCGGGCTTGAGCCCTGCCTGTACATGAGTGTTTCCTTGCAACCACTCTTCACCCGTTTAATTTAATCAACGTTCATCGTCATGGCAGAAATTAGGTAAAGCGATGGAAGACAGAAGAAAATACAAATAATTTCCTCCCAGTACACTGTGAAATCAGGAGCCTAGAATTCTCTGTTTATGATTGTCCCTCACGACTTTCCAAGCTCTTAGCTACTTTTTCCGAATAAATGTATATAGCTAGAATAAGCGATGGGTAACAAAACACACCTTTAAACAAACCTTTTTTTCTACTTTCTTCAATGATATTCATTTGGATTTTTGAGTTCTGGGATACATTTTTCATTTCTAATTTTTTTCATTATTCACTGCAGGCAGAGTACGTACAACACATAGGAACAAGAATGCACGCTCGTCACGAATTCCGGCCTGAATTGTTCTTTGTGAGGTCCCTTCATCAGTTTCATCATATCACTCATCCTTATATTCGCGACAACCAAATGTGGCAGAAAAGCGAAGTAAAATAAACCAAACCAACAACAAGAATTAGAACGCGCGTTCACTTGCCCAAATAAATACATCCGTATTTATGATTGTTTAGCTTATCCATTTTTTTTATTGGAGGCCAAGAGATTAGTATATTAAAATAAAACACTACTAAAACGAGAGTGAGAGAGAGCGTGAGCAAATATTTGTTATTTAATAATTATATAGCCTATTCCATATTTAAAAAAAGCATAGCTAACATTTTTGTCTGCACATAAGACGTTCCAATTGCATAAATAATAAAAGTACATCCCATATTATACATACATATTGTACAACGTGTAAAATGTTGTGTAAATACAGAGAACATAAGTACTGCAGAAAATTTTCGCTTGAGATCTTTAGAGGATTTACAAAGGAATCTAATGGAAACCAATCCCCTATCTGTCCTATAAGAGATAGACTGGGGGACCTGAAAGCACGGGCTTTCAACCATTGCAGCGGGGGCGAGGGGCAAGGGAGTTAGAAGCAGAAATCTTCCCTTTTCCTTCGGAAACCCGTTTCTACCTGGAACTGTGAGGCGGAGAAAGAGCGAGCTAGGCCGCTGAACGCACCGAGGGACGAGAAGGGCGTGAAAAAAGTGTTGCATAGGAACTGTGGCTTCAACAAAATAACAAATATTGTGATTTGAATATAATTCGAGATGTGAGATTGATTGATCTATCTCTGCTAGACTAGCTACTCCTCAGTGTACGTCACTGTTGATGATAGAAGAGAAGAGAAATTTTGTTGTAAGTAGGATTATTTTCATTTCGTTAGGAACCAATATAGTTGAAAATGTCACTTTCCTTTCATGGAATCCTTGAAAATTAATTTTTATGTAGTTTAAATTGTCTACGTAGTCTATATAAACTACAACCCAATGTAATTTACGCGTAGATTACGTGTAGACAACGCACGTAGACGTAAACTTATAGTCTACGGCACATCACTGGTTTGGACTGGCAATAATGGACGAATTAAACATACTCAAGAAAACAAAATCATCCTAGAAGTATGAATGATGGTGCCCATTTGTGAGTAAGTATTTGTAATTAGCTAATTATTTATTTATTTAGACCCATAAGGAATTTGAATCTGTAGAGTGTAAGTCTATTTTATAGGGGCTATAATAGAAGCAATAACAAATAGCCACCATTATTTTCGTTTTCTTTTTATGGTTTGTGTATGCGCACCTTCAACCTATAGACTATACTCTTTTTGGTCAAAAAATATCTGGTCACCCTATATTTGTGGAACGTGCACTTTATCAGAGCTTGCGACCTTCCCAAACGCACGTGCACATTGCAATTCTTTCCATATTCTTGGGCAGGATCAGAGCTTGCGTACTTTCAAACTTACAGGCAAAACTGAAAACTGCTTCGCTCTCTTACGAAATCTCAAGCTTACAATAATCAAGAAGCAAGAAAAAGAAAAAAATGCTTGTTTCCATTGTTTTGATCGCCAAATTCCTTTCTTCCCCCACTCCCGTAGCGAGAAAAAGAGTACAACAATGAATCCCTGCAGACACACAAAGCCTGGCTAAAAATGGTAACCGAAAAGTAAACATGTTTTTAAACACATGCATAAGCATTGTTCCTTTTTATGCTGCACAATGAGACAGGGTATGATTTTATAATTAATACGATCGACAGTTGCAGGAAATCGACATTGATAAATCTTCGTGTACACTAACAAAAACAAATGAAAATTGTTTTGGTACCAAAATAACATATAAAGACGTTAAAATAATGTCAACTTATTGAAAACATATTGCCGTATACACTGATACGGTCATGTCACTTTCGCATCAGTTAAGAAGACACATATAGTTGTAATCAGAGTCGCCAAATTTAGCTCATCCTCTTTGTAAATTGTCTGTTGATAACGCTTGTATCGCAAAAAAGTAACTCTGTTACAGTTACTGCTAGAATTCCTCAGAAAGTAAATGTTACCACTTGTAACTACGTTACTTCCAAACATTGGTTAATTTTCCCTTTCGTTAATTTATCATTCATTCTTGGTTTCAAACGTTTCGTGCGCCGATTGTTTAATTTTAGACCTGAATAGGGCGATCACTTTCATATTAGTGGTTTATTGTAAATTTAACAATATCTTGGGGTAGAATGAAATTGAAGACTAAAATTGGTAAACGTTGTAAGTGCCAAAATAATTCAAACACCATTTTACACGTTAAACTGTGCAATGTGCCATGCTTTATAATGTGGTAAACGTGAAAAGTGGCTGGTAGCCCTCTAAGTAGTTCAAAGGGCGTGTAAAGAGGTCACTAGTGTGAACGTTCTTACGGGCTGATGTGCTGAACGATGATATTTCCCAACACTTTCGATTTTGGCACTTACAACGTTTACAACTTTTAGTCCACAATTGTCCTATATCTGCTGGAATAGACACATCAAACTAAAAATTGCCTGACGGAATTTCTTTTATCTTTTATTTGAATTTTCGTTAAACTTCAGTTTATTCACATATAAATAGGGACTTGACCCACAGTTTAAAGTGGGATCCGAACAACTATGTGCCTCCATCGGGTATCAAACCCGGGAGCCCTTGATTACAAGGCAACGATGTTACAACTACGCCGTCGGATAGGCCTGCCGAAAATTAGTTGGAACTTTTGTATAGTTTTACACTCGCGGCTTGGTATGAAGCAAGTAGACATTGCACGGAATCACAGGCGCCAGCTGAAGATACATTTTGGTGGTCAAGATCGGCATAAACAATACTTTATGTAAATATACATAAAATGTGTCTTTCTACTTGAATTTGGGGGGGGGGGGCAGAAAAAGCCTTGCCCCCCCTCCTCCCCTACTCCGCCCCAAGTCGGCTGGCGCCTATGCAGGGAATCAAATCTCACTTTTAATTTAGATCCAGTACTCTTACGGTAGCTAAGCATAAAGTGAACTTAAAAACAAATTCTGACGAATCAAATAGCATCTTATTATGCTACAGTAGAACGGTAAATTAAAATTGGTCATACAGACACCATGAACAAGAAAAGCCTTCACACCTTGTACATAAAACACTGGAGATTAATATACTTTTTTCGAACGGCAGTAAAACTTAAAGAAGTAGTAGCTTCAATTCTCTTCGTTTTATTCAAATCATCAGATCAAAATCGAACATAAAATTGTTACATATTATTTTCCTCTAGACACGGATGTTTTTACTGTAGCTCTATTCATTATGATCCACATGCCGAAGCTTTCATAGCATTTTTTTTTAATGTTTCATTTTCTTCCGTTCATTCGTTCTACATTGTAACTGTGCAAAAGAGAGAATTGAAATCAACATTTACAACAGGACTTACAAGGAAATAATTAAAAATATTACTGTTGAAGTTGAAGCAACGATTCTAATAATATAACAAAACTTATTTTCGCGAAAGATACTGCCAAGCTAAATACAGACGTATCAATTGTAAGTTTTGAACTGCACGCCTTCTTTGTGCATTGTATAAAAAAAAGATGATGTAAATGCCGGTCTTGAAGTGAAAGAAATGGTGCTGCATTGTTGTTTCCTTTTCAGTCATCAAACTCATTGTTTACAACTTCTTCAGCTCACAGTTGAACATGCTTATCTGGTTACAATAATCGATGTTTTTGCACGTCAACTATAATACACCATAGAGAAGCAGCGCTGCTAAATTTCGTCCTTTTAACATAAAATAAACACTTCGATGCACAAATTAAAACACATAACGCATCAACACTCACTTCCAGGGAAATAAATAAATGTTATTCGAACTGCATAAGAGCGAAACAAATTGTAGCAAACGAGTACTTTTTGGCTGTATGCAGACCTTAAACAATAACACGTCGACTTCCCATTTTTCGTACCTTCTTCGGTTCCTTGACGAAGCACCATTCCACGCTTATTTTTTGGCCCAAGACTTCTCTTTCGTCCAATTCTTCCTTGGCTCTCGAAGCTTCTTTGAATGTTTCAAATTCCACCAGAGCGTATCCTTTCACGAAACCCGTTCGACGATCCAAATTCAGATGCAGGTTTTTGATGTCACCAAATTCAGAAAACTTTTCGTTAAGGTCATCTTCTTGTGATTCCTCGTGTATACCACTAACAAAAAGTATCCATCCTTCAACTGACCTTTGTGGGTTTGGATCTTCTGTTTGTGTTACAGACGAAGTTTCTGAACACGAGAAATCATCTTCCCTGGATGAAGCGTAGGAATCAAATCCACGGCCCTTCTTCCTCCTGGCCCTCTTCTTCACTCTTGCTAGACCTCTGTCACTTTCGACATCAGCTTCAAAATCCTCTGCATTATAAAGATCAAGAACGTCAGCCATTTTTGTAACTTACTTTATGCACTCCGTAGTAACTTCACAGCAACTGCTTGTAGTGTGCCGTTGTAACCAACGAACATAGAGTACCCAGAGCAGAGAGCAGTCCAGATCCAGGGCAGGCAGAGTGGAGTGTCAGTTGGTAGGAAAGCCACACCAGTGCCACTTACGAGACAGGTAGTGTTGCAAAATAAAGGGAAATTTCCCTGCAAAGGGATTTTTAAGGGGGAAAGGGAGATTCAATGCAAGGATAATTTGAAGACGTCAGCAAGGTCGCCCGCAGTAGGCACTTGCCCCCACCCCCCTGAGATATCTGGAAAAAAAAAGTTGTAATTCGAATGATTAAATTGTAGCGATATTTTATTACAAGTAATATTGTTCTATGTTGTTTACAGGCTGTCAGTTACAGCAATTAACTGTCACGTCCAACAAAATACCGAGAAAACGTTTTCACAAGAGACAGCTATTAGATTACTATCGGATTAAAAATTATAGATACTCGAGTTTGGACTCCAATTAAAAATTAATCAGTAGACCTACAAAACAACGAGTTACATCAAAATTTAGCTTATACAATTCTGCGTTAATCTATGCTAACCATTTTTTTTTCGAATATGCCTAAGCCTTGCGTCAAGTCAAGTTTGCAGCAGGTTTTCGCATATGTAGATCCAAACGTGCGCGCAGAATATAGTTCCGCTGAGATGGGTTCCATTCCGACACAACTGCACACTTGCAAGAAAACAGTTATTTAATTTGTAATATGCAGACAAAATGATACATCCATTAGCAGGTATGGACTTGATCGGTTGCAATCACTGTACAGACGAACTTGGATCCGCAGATTCGCCAACTGGAGTTTGTATTGCACTGAAGAATCGCTGAAGATCAAGAGCGAGTCGAGCGAGACTGAATACGTTGCAGAGCGCGTGGAATCCGTGATACCAGTGTTGCACATCCCACTATTTTAACCCTATGGTTATCGTGATTCATAATCGTGCTATAACAGCGGCGAGAATGGCTGAATCGAGGTCTCCTGTTCAGTGCCCGGCTTTGCCCGAGTGTTATTTTGAGCATCATCCGAAGGAAAAAGCTCTTCAAAATCAAACAAGATGTTTTAAATCCATATTCCTCCTTATATAACAAGACCAAAATAAAACAGGGCGTGACGTGATTTGCCGTCAATGTGCGCACGAACTGTGTCTCGGATGTTGAATGATTTGCGGTTGAGTTTAGGAGTAAGAAACGATTGTTTGTTGTTTGACGACAAAGGAATCTCCGCGGTATTAAAAGATATCGCCGTGAAGAAAGAAGAAAAAAAAGTTAATTATTTGGACGAGGCATGCGTCAACGCGGGGCGTACTTTGATTCGAGCGTGGGAGCGTGCAAAGCCACCGCCAGGGCTGAAGCAATCAACGGGGGAGGGGGGAGGCTTATTGTTTCACCCACTGGCGGCAATGAAGGCTTTGTTGAAGACGCATGTTCACTGTTCCCTGCAAAGGAAGGGAAGAAAAGGACAGAACAACATTTGGCTCCTGGTTTAGTGAAGTTATTCATAAATTGAAAGCAAACAGAGTAATAGTAGCAGACAATTGTACTACATTGTATATATCACCAATAACAAATCATGCTTTTTTGGTATTATAAACTTGAAGGGCGTGTATCTTATAGTAACGTATGTATTGCGAACGAAGCAACCAATATTTTCATAAATTTATTTCTTTCTAAACGAGAAACAATAACTGGGCATTAAATTCAAGAGGGGCATGTCGTTTACTTTTACCTTTGTTTTTTCTTTTGTGCGTGCTCGACATTAACACACATGCCCTCATGTCTCGAAGATATTTCGCGATTTATATTAAGTAAGGACACATTTATTACATAATATATGGGCAGAAAGTTCTTTAAAAATTGTATGGTTCAGCTGACAAAAATAAGCAAAAATGCATTCCGCTTGACATGCATGTACGGATTTTGATGTGTTAAGGGGTTGGCAATACTGCCAATTCTCTCATTGTCTGCGATACGAAGAGCTTGGCGGTTCAGACAAGACTGGCACGGATGATTCTGAGCTCCATTCTCGCGCGGATTAATACATAAAACATGCTGCAAACTTAACCTGACGCGAGGTTTAGCATTTTTTTTCGTGAGATCAAAAAGAGGGCGGTTTTTTTTGGAGTTCTGCAAACGATCGCTCTTTGAAATTATACAAATCAAAAACGGGTTGTCCGATCATGATGAAATTTTAGTATGGTGCAAGCAGAAAGGTTTTAAACACCATTCTTAATTTTCAGATTTTTAAAATTTGTCAAAAAACCGTTCTTATCAATTTAGCGAGACAACTTTCTTTTAGTATTGGGTACTCCTACAAATACGATAATGATCTTGTTCTGAAGCTCTTTGCATCATTGTCAATTCACATTGAGAAACTGATTTTATACAGATTTTTATTCAGCGGAGTAAACCTGAACGCGGAACGTGCCGGCCCGCAGTTTCCACGGTTCAACTACAGCGCCTAGAATAACGTAGTGTGGAAAAACGGCATGCTTCTGCGCTCTCAGGCTGGTTCCACTCGAAAATGATCCGCTAGAGGCGCTGGTGTTGACCCCGGTGCTTGGTGTTCGACTGCTTATAATGGAAGTAAATGGACTTTTCGCTGCAACGTCTGATTCTTTTACATGAAGCATTTCTATGAATGTGATAATTGCTATGATATTTGGTACAGTGGTCGCGAAGATATTAACGAACATTCTAGACAGTCGACCACGTCCTGTTATCGTCATACTTTCGTTAATAATACGGGAGAAAAAATACGCGTGGAATGTTCTTGTCAACTAAATTTTTGTGTATGAATTAGGTTCATCATTATCATCATCATCATCATCATTTCTTTTAAAGATATACACACTGAAGCATTTGTATTTTTGATATTTACTGTCTCTTTTCTTCCGCTTTAAACTAATCGCGGCGATGATGATAATGATGATTGCATGAAACGACAAAGGGAACCCCACAAAACTTTCTTAGTGCCATCGACATGAGTGTAAGGAAACTTTCAAACCAATGGGACAAGCGACACGGGATGTTCACACTGTCACACTAGTGACACACACTTCCAGACTGTAAAATAGCATTCATTGCGCATGAGGGTCCAAACAGCAAATGACACGTTCATATGGCGTATTCGCGTGCTACTGGTTACTTCGGTTCGGTGTGAAAGCTCCTTAAAGGAAGGGTGCTGAGACCGAAGCGATGCGCCACAGGGGGAGTTCCCAACTAAGTGACAAGCGACATGGTGCCTTCAGTCTATTAGCAAGCGTTGCTTGCGAACAACAGATAGGCGACACGATAAACCGCACATTACAACAACAGATCTAGGCGACACGATAAGCCACACATGTCGCTTTGTCGCTTCTCCGTCGCTCAAACTGGGCCATTTCCTCAATAGCTTGCAACATGTTGCCGTGATTTGTTGTTCGCGCATACGCGATGCAATGAGTGTCTTGCTTTAGTGATATTGCGCACCAAAGCGACAAGCGGCACGCGACACTTATCGCTTGAGTATTTCACCAACCGAACGCTGGCCTGTGCTTCCCGTCATGCCGCTACGATGTGAAATGTTGCTCTTGATTGGCTCGTTTCCAAGCAACATGTGTCACTTCGGTATGAAAGTTGCCTTGGACCGAATGACCCGTGTCGCTTTGGTGTGAAATCCTCGTATCGTTTGTCGCGTGTCGCTTTGGTGTAATATCTCCTTGAGGAAACGGTGCAGTCAGAGCTTTTGTCCCTACGGTTCGAAAGGCTGCATTGATTTCCGACTGCTCGCTTTCAAGCGACATTTGTGGTTTGTCGCCTCGGTATGAAATATCTCTCAGGATACTATTTATATTCTAATAACATAGAAAAATAAACTCTAATACACAGTCCAAGACCTAACGTCCGGAATCACATTGCGATGTTTCTTCTTGTGTTACGCATGCTATTTATTTATTAATTTTATTTTACTTTTCTTTCCAAATTAATGCCATTTCGTGACTGCAAATCACTCCACAAATATAACTGTTTCCATCAATTCACTTACCGCCTTTCTAGAGAAACAAATCTACGCAATATATTCCAAAAACTAACTAAGCCGCATTACTTTCATAACAAAATTAGCACCTGGGTCGATCGCACTGCCATCTACTTGTCATCGTCTCGGGGAACGAGTTTCTTGGGTCGTTTTCCACACTACGTTATTCAAGGCGCTGTAGTTCAACGCTGTGGTTGATCAACGGATATTGCTGTGTGCAGTGTTGCCAAGCTCCGCGTACAGCTTTACTCGGCTGAATAAAAATCTGCATAAAATCAGTTTCGTAGTGTGAATTGACAATGATAATGGATTTTAAAAATAGATGCAAGAGCTTCAAAACAAGACCAATATATTATTTGTAGGATTATCCAGTGACGTCAGAACCGGGAGGGCAGGGGTACAGCGCCTAGAATAACGTAGTGTGGAAAACGGCATGCTTCTGCGCTCTCTGGATGGTTCCACTCGAAAATGATCCGCTAGAGGCGCTGGTGTTGACCCCGGTGCTTGGTGTTCGACTGCTTATGATGGAAGTAAATGGAGTTTTCGCTGCAACGTCTGATTCTTTTACATGAAGCATTTCTATGAATGTGATAATTGCTATGATATTTGGTACAGTGGTCGCGAAGATATTAACGAACATTCTAGACAGTCGACCACGTCCTGTTATCGTCATACTTTCGTTAATAATACGGGAGAAAAAATACGCGTGGAATGCTCTTGTCAACTAAATTTTTGTGTATGAATTAGGTTCGTTATTATTATCATCATCATTTCTTTTAAAGATATACACACTGAAGCATTTGTATTTTTTATATTTACTGTCTCTTTTCTTCCGCTTTAAACTAATCGCGGCGATGATGATAATGATGATTGCATGAAACGACAAAGGGAACCCCACAAAACTTTCTTAGTGCCATCGACATGATTGTAAGGCAACTTTCAAACCAATGGGACAAGCGACACGGGATGTTCACACTGTCACACTAGTGACACACACTTCCAGACTGTAAAATAGCATTCATTGCACATGAGGGTCCAAACAGGAAACGACACGTTCATATGGCGTATTCGCGTGCTACTTGTTACTTCGATCGGAAAGCTCCTTAAAGGAAGGGTGCTGAGACCGAAGCGACGCGCTACAGGGGGAGTTCCCAACTAAGTGACAAGCGACATGGTGCCTTCAGTCTATTAGCAAGCGTTGCTTGCGAACAACAGATAGGTGATACGATAAACCGCACATTACAACTACAGATCTAGGCGACACGATAAGCAACACGTGTCGCTTCGGCGTCACTCAAACTGGGCCATTTCCTCAATAGCTTGCAACATGTTGCCGTGGTTTGTTGTTCGCGCATACGCGATGCAATGAGTGTCTTGCTTTAGGGAGATTGCGCACCAAAGCGACAAGCGGCACGCGACACTTATCGCTTGAGGATTTCACCAACCGAACACTGGCCTGTGCTTCCCGTTATGCCGCTACGATGTGAAATGTTGCTCTTGATTGGCTCGTTTCCAAGCAACATGTGTCACTTCGGTATGAAAGTTGACTTGGACCGAATGACCCGTGTCGCTTTGGTGTGAAATCCTCGTATCGTTTGTCGCGTGTCGCTTTGGTGTAAAATCTCCTTGAGGAAACGGTGCAGTCAGAGCTTTTGTCCCTACGGTGCGAAAGGCTGCATTGATTTCCGACTGCTCGCTTTCAAGCGACATTTGTGGTTTGTCGCCTCGGTATGAAATATCTCTCAGGATACTATTTATATTCTAATAACATAGAAAAATAAACTCTAATACACAGTCCAAGACCTGACGTCCGGAATCACATTGCGATGTTTCTTCTTGTGTTACGCATGCTATTTATTTATTAATTTTATTTTACTTTTCTTTCCAAATTAATGCCATTTTGTGACTGCAAATCACTCCACAAATATAACTGTTTCCATCAATTCACTTACCGCCTTTCTAGAGAAACAAATCTACGCAATATATTCAAAAAACTAACTAAGCCGCATTACTTTCATAACAAAATTAGCACCTGGGTCGATCGCACTGCCATCTACTTGTCATCGTCTCGGGGAACGAGTTTCTTGGGTCGTTTTCCACACTACGTTATTCAAGGCGTTGTAGCAGGGGGGTAGTCCTTTTGCCCCCCCGGTCGCGTGATAAAAATGTGACTAAATTTTTTCAAAGTTATGTTTCGTGTTTTTAAAAAAATGGAAAAATATTTTTGCACTGGTTAAATGAAGGTGGACTCAGTTTTCGTTACCAGCAAGAAGTACGTGCAGATAAGAAACGCATCAACGTCTCAGCAAATGAAGTGTAAACTGGAAATATCCCCTTAAGAATTCGCCGCTTTCGGTTTCCAGTTTTCCTTTATACGAGGGAGAATCAAATGAAAACCGCAATTTTTTTTTTCCCACTATTTTAATGCAGGGATAATGTTTGACATTATTGTACATTATTTTTCTATATAGTCCCCTCCCAGTTCAATGCACTTACGCCATCAGATAGGTAGTGCTTCGATACCGCGTGAGAAAAATACTTTCGGTTGACTGTGTAGCCACTCGTGCACCGCCGATTGGACGTCTTCATCAGACTTGAACCTCTGCCCTCCAAGGTGCTCCTTTAATGGACCAAAGATGTGGAAATCAGATGGTGCCAAATCTGATGAGTATGGCGGATGTGGTAGGCACTTGAAGCGTAGGTCATCTATGGTTTTCATGGTTGCACGAGCAGAATGAGGACGGGCGTTATCATGTTGAAGTAAAACACCTACACTCAGCAATCCCCTTCGATTTGTGCGTATAGCTGGCCTCAAATGGTTCTTGAGAAGGTCGGTGTAGGTGGCATTAGTCACTGTCGTACGTGGGGGCATGTAGTGTTCCAGAATAGGACATTTATTATCGCAGAATAAAGTCAACATGACTTTCCCTGCAGAGGGCTGGCTGCGAAACTTCTTTGGTTTCGGCGAAAACGAATGTCGCCATTCTTTGCTTGCACGTTTCGTATCCGCTTGAAAATGGTGCACCCAACTTTCATCCCCGGTGACAATGTGAGCTGGAAAATCCTCACCCTCCTCTCCATAACGCCTCAGCAGCTCTTGACATGCGTCAACCCGACGAACTTTCAGTTCCTGCGTCAGCTGTCAAGAAACCCACCTGGCGGACACTTTTCTGTAGCGGAGTTCGTCATGCACTATGTATTGTACTGAACCGAAGCTCATATTCAGCAAGGAAGTCATTTCAGCCAGGGTGACACGCCGGTATTTCCTGAATAAGCCGATCTGCTGCGGCTATGGACTCCTCTGTCACAACTCGCTGAGCCTCACCCGGACGGGGAGCATCAGTCAATAAAGTCGTACCTTCTGCGAATTGCTTGCACCAATCGTAGACTTGCCGCTGTGACAGACAGGCGTCCCCATACGTCGTCTGCATTTTCCGATGAATATCAACCGGTTTCACACCTTCACTTCATAAAAATCGAATAACTCCACGTAGTTCCTGCTTGGTGCAACTGCGTAGTGGTGCCGACATCTTGAATCAGCTGTTACTCACATCCAACCCCACCTACCGGTACTGCTTCGTACTACCAGCTCGGAAAGACGTCAAGGACTGTGTCTGCAAATTTCCAAACGCCTAGAAAGAAAAAAAAGATTTTTAATGGCGTTTTTGCTGTTTTAATTTGATTCTCCCTCGTATTAACCAGGTTTTGGACGTCAGGTACGGTCGGTGTAATACAATAAACCCAGGGTACCCCGATGGAAAGGGAGGAGGGGGCAGAGAACAGCAGTAGTGGTAATTGACCGGTTGACAAACATTAAGTCAGCCACAGTGTTGCCAACCCACCCGAAGAAAATTTCACCATATCATATTTTACAGGCGACGCTAACCTACAAATAGGAGTTGGCAACACTGACTAGTTGCTTCACAAACCTTTTGATTTTAATTTTGTTATATGATATTTCACAGGCGAGGCTAACCTACAAATAGGAGTTGACGGCGTAATATGTTGTAGCCTTCTAAGATGATAAGTATGCAGTAAGATGAAGAAGAGTTGGTGACGCTAACTGGCAATAGTGGTGGTGGTGCAGTGTTAATATCCCCCCCTCCTCCTCCTCTATTTTTTCTAGCATACTGTTAATATCCCCCCGCCCTCGATGCGAGAGCCTAATTCTGGGACTCGCACCCACTTGCTCAAGCCAATATAACGCTCCTTGTTCTGCGCCAGGACGTTGATTTGCATGTCGTCGTACCCAAGATGTGGCACCAGATGGTGGAAGTCGTGCCCCGAGCCATTGTGGAAAAACACAGGGATGAAGCACGGGTCCCGGGCCAACAAATTACACCGGTTGCACCAAGCACCAATATATCTACCGTTGAAATGATCATGATCTTGAACTTTACGGTTGTTGGTGCTAAACTCCCTGGTGCACACAGGACAGGTAGTAAGTAGCCTTCTCGTGCTTGATTTTGTCGTCACGAGACAGCCGTTTCATAGACTTGGGGGTCAATAGGAACTCCCCTATCTTGTTGGCTTCCACAACCATCCTTTCTAGAAAATGTTTGACTGCGTCGGGACCGCGATACACATAGGGCTCGGGGTCAACAAGTCGGTCTCGCCACACCACAACATAAGCATAACTCGAGGCCTCGTGGAGTTGGTGAGGGGTAGTAGAGGAAACTTTGGGATTGGTATCGCATGTGGAGATAGGTTTGAGGAAGGCCTCAAAATCGGCGATGATGATAGCAGGGTGCTCTACCATGGCACTGTGCATGTGAAATGTTTCTACAGTGCCAGGTTTGGGCAAGACTGCCACCCCTATCTCGTTGGCATTGCAATAGAGTTTGTGGCTAACTAGCTTCTCGGCAGCAATATTGGGACCTCTGAAGCTCTGATAATCCAGCTGTTTTTGATTATCAAAAGTGGACAAGCACCTGCGACACACCTCGACGTGGTGACTATCACTGCTCCGTTGGCTCGAAACAAGTCTAGAGAGGGAACGGATGAGGGTGTAGTGATGGTGAGTTTCATCCTTGATGAGTAAAAGATGGATTTCTCGAGCATCATTGTTGTCTACGTCGCTCACCCGAATAGGGTACACCACATTTTTCTCAGTGAGGCCATAAACATTGATAGCCAACTGCGGGTTGTGTGTACGGGCCTCGAACTTGCGAATATCCGAGATCTCCACCGGGTAGTCGATCCCAACCATCGCATCTTCCAGCTCTGGCTCGTACTGCTTGTAGTGGTTAACTCGGTATGGATGTTTTTTCCAGTGGACAGGGTGCAACGCTGCAAGCACCGACCAAAGAAAGCACTTGGCGTCACTGTTCTGAATATTCAGGACAGCCTTCTTTAACGCAATGGTACGTGGTAAGGGGACGTAGCTGGACACGGAGAGAGGCACAAACTTGTTAAGTTTGATACACAGTTCGTGAGGTTCACCACACAGCAAACCTCCTGAGCCCACAGCTTGATGTTCCTCCTGCTTGGCCACCAGCTCCTCGGCAAACTCGTTGAAGATGACCTTTAGGTTGTCGACATCCGCCAGATGCAACGTCTTCGCCTTGGTATTGTGGTAGAAGCTATAAATTTCATCAGAAGGCTTCTTGTACAGGCAACATAGCGATGCGTAGAATTTGGTGGAGTGCGTTGCAAGCGCATCGCTGAGGATGGAAATAATTTTGGCTTGCTCGTTCACCAAAAAGCTACGCACGTCACATGAGCCCTCCGAAGTAAGGACAAAGTCCTCTAACAAACGCTCGAAAGCAGACTGGTTCGCTTTCGTCACAGGCTTGACACGTTTGACGGATGGTGGCGAGTCGGCTTTCGCTTTCCTCTTGGTCGACGGTTGTGGGACAGGTGCTCCGACGACTTTGCATGTTGTTATATGCTTTTTCAGATTACCAATAGTGATATGTTTATCGCACCTGGGACATGGTTCTGTAGCGGTCACATGCTTACCAGGTACGCAGGTACGGCGGTGTCTTTCGAAATTTTTACTTGAAACACCAGTTTCACACATAGGGCAAATTTTCACAGATTGCATCTTGTTGAAAATATTTGTGGGTATGTTATTTTATATATATTTAGTGGTGACAAAATAAATGCTTTGCCATAAAAGAAACAACCTTGGAAGGCTAATTCACGATGGTGCTGGGTTTGGTGTGTGTTATTTATGTATATGCTATTCTTGCTTAAGAGATTTGGTTAGCATGCAATAGATCCAGTGGTCGGAAGTAGCGCGCTACTTGTAGCGTCGCTACTGTAGCTAGCTAGAAAATTTGTAGCGGTAGCTGTAGCGGCACTACATTTTTTAAATTGTAGTTGTAGCGGTAGCGAAGCTACAAAATTCCTGTAGTTGTAGCGAAAATTTCGCTACAGCTACATTTTTTCTCAGCATTTTGAGGTAATTTTTGAATGTGGCAACGGCGTCAAAAATAAATGACAATATTGCTTACTTTTGCAAGAGACTCAAAAAGACAAAGTCCATTACATGCAAATACAGATAATCTAGATTATAAATATCTTTATATCGCAGATTATAAATATCTGCATAATTTATTTCATTAGGATCTGAATAATTCTAATATTCAGATAACTAACTGGCATATATGAATATATTCCGGCTAATAGCCATTTATTTTAGCTGCATCGCTATTTTGGGGAGAATCATGCCTCATTTGCTACACCGCCAGGAAAAAATGCCCCGTTTATGCCACCCCTGGAACAAATCCTGTGGATATCGATGGCATAACAGACAGCAAAATATGATAATTACTGTGTAAAGCTCAACGGGCGATCCATTTTCTACTAATCTGACAAAGCAAAAGTGCCAGAAATCAATGATTCAGTTCGTTAACAGCATTGATCATTGTCAGTGTATAGGATCACACTGGCAAGAAATTATTGTTACAAGAACGATAGCGTTTCTGGAATTACAATTATTTTGGTCATAATGATTGTTTGCAAATTTCAAAATTACAATATGTTTAGAACACTCGGGTTTACACATCAGTTTCCTCAATATATTTTTATCATATTGTAAAAAGAACGTACAAGTTATTGACTTTCCTGCAGAAATGACATTTGTTTTGTTAAAATACACAGTTTTCAAATTTATGTATTTTTCCTACTTTTGCGTCCCTTTTCTGTAACTTTTTCTAATCATGGCAATGAGGATGCATTATTTATTTAGTTATTTTCTTATCTATGGCCCTTTTCTGCCACTTTTGGCTAATTTTGAGAATGGGGAAGAATGATTAGCAGAGTGGGGAATGGAGGAGCAGGAGGATCCCATGTTCCCAACTATAGTGGAACCACAAGCAAAACAACCTGCTAGTGTTGCCCACGAGACGAGATTTTGGCCTGTCTCGTCTCGTGGAGTCTTGTGGAATAGCTGTCTCGTCTCGAAAATATTCTTTTGTCTTATGACACATGGTCAATCTCGTCTCGTCTCGAATTTTTAAAAGCCTGTCCCGTCTCGTCCCGTGGGCAACACTACAACCTGCGCAGACCCGCGACTCCTGTGCACCGTACTCCGGCGAGGAGGGGAGGGGGAGAGAGGACCATGCTTTCTTATGGCCCGTGTTGAAGGGAAGAAGGGAAAGCTGCGCGGGGACTTTTCGTCCAAGGTTTTTTCCTTGTGGTCGATCTATAGGAGTCTTTCCTAGTGTTTGTTTTGAGTCCACTTTATGCACAAATCAGCTGATCAAGACTGATACGATCCACCATGTGCCCTCCGCCGGGTATCGAACCTGGGGCCCTTTGAATACAAGGTGACAATTACAATTTCCACTGTGTCTTCGGGGAAGCATTTCCAACAGAAAAACTTACGTAAAGCATTGTTCCAACTGTTTCTCATTTATACCATTAGAAGCATCTCCCAGCTATCCTCAAGGTTCGAGCAAATATCCGCCATCCCCCACTAAATATCACATGTTTATCTTATTCCCATTTTGTGCAACATGTTCTAGTGAATTTCGATACATGTGATATTCTTCCAATTAATTTTAAAAAGAAGTCTCTCACATAAAAAAATTTACAAATGACAATAAGAACATCACGGATACGTGTAAGAAATAGTTTTTTGAATTGATATGCCACTTACAAAGGTATTTTATTCTCAAACACTTTATTAAAAATATGTATTAACTGAAGTAACATTGCTATAAAAATTATAGAATGAAGGGAATCATGGTAATAAATAACAGAATCTATTTTTCAGTAAGTAAAACTATCATACTCGGGCTTCTTTTGAATAGCCATATAGTTGTTTAAGTTTTTAATACAGAAGCAGCGCAAAAGTAGCGAAGTAGCGAGTAGCGAACAGGAGTAGCGTAGCGAGCTACTTTTTGGTATATGTAGTTGTAGCTGTAGCGAAGCTACATTTTAGGATGAGTAGCTGTAGTTATAGCAAAGCTACTTTTAAAATGTAGCGTTCTGATCACTGAATAGATCAATATGCTAGGAAAAAATAGAGGGGGGTAGACTCGTCGAATCCTATCCAACAAACCTAAAATCGTCATCCTAGCTCAATTAGGAGCCAAGAAAATCAATATCTCGGAAAAACGTCTTAAGATGTTTGTCTTAAGAATTTTTTTTGACAGGCCGGAAGTAACATCTTGACATACCGGAAGTCGACTTTCTTAAAGATTAAGATATTTGTCTTAAGACGTTTTCCAAGACGCTGAGAAGCAACTAGTCAGTGTTGCCAACTCCTATTTGTAGGTTAGCTTCGCCTGTAAAATATCACATGGTGAAATTTTCTTGGGGAGGGTTGGCAACACTGAGACCCACTTAATGGCTGTGAACCGGTTGATCTGTACTACTTGCAATAGATCAGTATACTAGAAAAAATAGAGGAGGAGGAGGGGGGATATTAACACTGCACCACCACCACTATTGCCAGTTAGCGTCACCAACTCTTCTTCATCTTACTGCATACTTATCATCTTAGAAGGCTACAAAATATTACGCCGTCAACTCCTATTTGTAGGTTAGCCTCGCCTGTGAAATATCACATAACAAAATTAAAATCAAAAGGTTTGTGAAGCAACTGGTCAGTGTTGCCAACTCCTATTTGTAGGTTAGCGCCGCCTGTAAAATATGATATGGTGAAATTTTCTTCGGGTGGGTTGGCAACACTGTGGCTCACTTAATGTTTGTCAACCGGTCAATTACCACTACTAACAGCTTAACTTTAAATCTGTTCTTTTCCATCTACAACTACATTGTACATTGCACGGATGTAAGGACTCCAAACCAGAGGGCAGGTAAAGCTTAAGCCTTCTAGGTAAGTTAAAGGTGGAAAAAAATTCGAGATGAATGCGGTGGTCTAGTCGGTAGGGCGTCTGACTACCACGCGGAGACCCGGGTTCGATTTCCGGGGTCGGTGATCTAAGGATGGAATTTTCGAGCCTTGTCCCCGCATAAAGCGGCTCTGGGGCTCATCGAACCTCAAATCAATGGGTACCTATGGGTAACCCATGGAGGCGTCCGGAGCATGGTGCTGTTCACATCACCTCCAAAATGTCCGAGATCGAGAATGTGTGGGCCCTACCCTCACATCCTCTAAATGTGCCTTCATGGCACGGTGCTATATGTACGGGTAAAAAAAAAAATAATCACACGTGAACATAAGAATGAATGGTATTACCTCTTTCTGGTGTCTAAAACTAAGCCATCACCCCTGAGCACGAAGTTAAAAACAAACAGTAAACTTTTAATAAATCTAAATGGACAAGAAACAAAAGTTCTTTCCTTGGTTCTTCCGCCTCTCACAAGTTCTTTGATGTGAAGAAACCACAGATTGTCTTTTTTCTCCCCCTCCTCTCCCAGCCATGCTCTAAAAAAATAGACTATACTATCTATTTCAACTTATATTGGTTTTGAAGAATATTTGGAAAAATATCTTTGCACTAGATTTGTGAACGTACACTCAAGTTTCCGTTAAAGCAAGAAGCACGTGACATCGGAGTCAGGTCTCTACAAATCAAGTATCCCCGTATTCTGTTTCCAGTTTTGCTTTGAAGCCTGTCAGGTTTTGTGTCCCTACAAGTAACAATACACCGGGGAAGTGGCACAGAGGACAGCTTAACTTTAAATCTTCCGGTGCACTTTACTAATTTATATTTTCTGTATGAAAGGACAGAAAGAGACGATGCTAGAGACAGACAAGTATCGTCTCGATATACCATCAGTTCTCTGTCTTTTCGGATTTTAACGCTGCAAACTTTGGAGTGTATAAACCACCTTCTCTCCTGGAAAGGGAGGAACATTTATTACTTGGTCATTTAGATTTATTAATAGTTTACTGTTTGTATTAAACTTCATGTTCAGGGCTGACGGCTTAGTTTTAGACCTCACCATTTATTCCTATGTTCACGGGTGATTTTATTTTGCTTTGGGAGGAGTAACTGTTTAGTTTTAGGTGGCAAGGTCGAAGCATGATCGATATTTTAGACTTCATGGGGGGAGGGCAGGGGGACGATCGCCCCTCTCGCCCTTCAGTCTTAGGCTCTTATCTCAAATCTGAAACATCTGAAAAGACATGTAAAGTTCAGACTGATTTCATTCAAATGCAATACCAGGTACCTAGCTGCTATGATAATTGAGGACTAAAAGTGGTAAACGTTGTAAGTACCAAAAGCGAAATTGTTGGGAAATCGCATCGTTCAGCACATCAGCCCGTAAGAACGTTCACACTAGTGACCTCTTTACACGCCCTTTGAACTACTTAGAGGGCTACCAGCCACTTTTCACGTTTACCACATTATAAAGCATGGCACATTTCACAGTTTAACGTGGAAAACGGTGTTTGAATTTTTGTGGCACTTACAGCGTTTACCAATTTTAGTCTTCAATTATAGATCAAAATATCTAATGTTAAAGCAGCTGGCGTAGCGTGGTGACTTGTTGACACCTCGGCCCTCTTCAACCATGCACTATATTTGAAAGTTTTCGTTGCAAAACTTTATCCTAGCATATGCTCTAAAATGCCGAGTTTCATTTCTTAATCTCAATCTCTGAATAGCAGTCTGAAAATATCAGTAAAAGGTGAAAGAATAGTTTTTATACGTCATTTTAGAAGCAGAAATGTTTTATATGTTAAAATATGAAAAATATAGCGGCTTCAAAATAAAAGATACCAACCATAATTATTGCCTCAATCTCGTCGACTGCCTTCGCGATTAGCCAAAAATTGCAGAAAAGTGAAGTAAAATTAACTAAATCTATCATTAAATTATTTCTTTTTAACTGTTTCATTCAGGTAATTCTTCTTTAGTATGCGACGATTTTGTTAAAATTATACAACGATTTATAAAATGGTGAAATGGTAAATGGCAACTTTCTTTGCAACACATCGTTCAGAAAGTATCAGAAACATGGATTTTCTCAATACGTTTGCACGTGTGTGTACATTGTCCTCTTTTAAAAGTAACGTGTTTTCAGTTGTTACTAATCATTAAAGGAATGCCTCAATACCATCATGCCTCACTGCATGCTAAGATCCAGTACCAGGTAGGGATGAAAATTTCCGTTAATTATCGTAAGACATAATATGTTAGTTTTCTTGTATTAAGCATCGTTTAATGGAATTATAAGTAATTAAATAATTCATGATAGGCTTCCTCGTATCTCTTATGAGGCTTCGCCACTGTGGATATTCATATATTTAATAATAATATATTTATTATTTATGTAATAAATATAACAATAAAATATAATAAGCTATTTAATAATAATAATTACTATATATATATATATATATATGAATGGCTTATTGCAGAAAGGGACCTTAGTCACTTTTGCACAATTCTGAGAAAAACAATGAAAAATCGTATAATATTAATAGTGTAAGAAAGAAATGTGCCGTTGTTGGCTCAAATATTCAACATAATGAATAGTTAATTTTGCAACCCTCAATGCACCCCCCTGCAGTATCCTGCTAGACACAGTGGAGATGAAAAAATTAACTCCGATACCTCAAAAATGTGACTCAGGTCCCTTTCTGCAATAAGCCATTCATATATATGTGTGTGTGGGGGGGGAGGATATTGTAAAAAGTGGTTGATGGATTTGAAAAACCTGCCCCCCACTCCAAAATAAGTTCCGACGTCCCTGGGTCTATCAAATACAAAGAAAAAGGTTTTCGCTAAATCGATGAGAACGTTTTTTTGATAAATTTTGAAAAAAAAAAATGTTAGCATAGAGTAACTCAGAATTCAATAAGCCAAATGTTGAAGTAACTCATTTTATTGTAGGTCTACTGGTTAATTTTTGATTGCAGTCTAAACTTGAGTATCTATAATTTTTAATCAGATAGAGTTTGGCTACGGGCCTTTAAAATGCTTAAATATGTTCAATTCAATTTGAATTTCATGATTCGTAAAGTAGTAGTAGTAGTAGTAATAATAATAATAGCAACAGCTATAACAATAATATTAACACAAGTTTCTATGACTGAAGGGCAAGATATGAAATCTTTGGAAAAAAATTACCTTGCTTGCACCTCCCTGGAAAAAAATCCTGAGGACATTCATGGTAAGGTATACTCTGTCCTGGGAATCTCTGAATCTAGTCTCTGCACAAGTATAGTGACTCTGAGGGCTCGGCCAAACACATGCGAAGAAACGGGAATGCATGGAGGGGAAGCGACTGCAGTTGCCAGCCTTTGCAGCAGCATGTACTACTGCGCTCCGCCCACTAGCTTACTTCCTTTCTCTGCTGCTGTGCACAGCCTTGCTCCAGAGATTCCCAGTATAGAGTATAGCATGTATTTATTCACCTTTTTGCTTCATTATAGGGCAAATGACTCTATTATTAGCACCTCTTTTATTCAAGAAGCAATATAAGAATTTCTATGAAGTTGGGAACACCGTTTAAAGCTATTTGGCACCTCTAGTGGTCACTAAGACTATGTCGAGTGGTTCCCACCAACAGTCTGCATTTGTTTACCAGCTAGCCAGCTCCCAGACTGTGAAGTTTTCCATCTTGTTAAATTTTGGCACTTTGTCTTAAATATAAGTGAAGAGCATTGTTTCATTTTATTATTATTTCTGAAATATGTATGCTACCAAAAGCATTGGTCTATGTATACCGATTATCAGCATACTTAGTGGAGTTCTGGATTAAAATTGTAAAGTTGAGGAATGCCAATTATTGGAATAAAATAATGACTCTACATCAGTTATTGTCAGGGTTCAATATTTTAACTCAAGAAAATGAAAAGAAACAAATAACTGAAAAAAGAAGGAAACAGAAAAAAGAAAACGGAAGAAAGAGAAAAGAGATAAAACAACATGAAAGCACAGCACCAGAATTCTAGGAATTAGTACTAAAAGGGCAGCTACAAACATGTTAGTAGGGGTAAAAAGACAGTTTTGCGCCAGAAAGTGGCGCGTTTTTTGCAGCCTTAACGGAAAATATCGTAAGGCAAACGCGAAAGTGGCGCGCTCAAGGTTGCCAACCTACTGGGCTCTTGCCATAGCCTTTTACGATGGGGGTTCACCAACATCAAGAGTAGAGGCGGGTGACCGGTTCTGCAACCTTAAGTGGGGTTCAGTGTTGCCAACCCCCTCCAAGACAATTTCACCATGTGATCTTTTACGGGCGAAGCTAACCTACCAATAGGAGTTGGCAACACTGACTATCAGCGTCCTGGAAGACCTCTTAAGACAAATATCTTAATCTTTAAGAAAGTCGACTTCCGGTTTGTCAATTCCAGCCTGTCAAGAAAATTTTCTTGAGACAAAAATTTTAAGACGTTTTCCAAGACATTGATTTTCTTGGCTCCTAATTGAGCTAGGATGATGATTTTAGGTTTGTTGGATAGGATTCGACGAGAACTATTCGACTGCCAAATAAAATAGATTCTACCCCCTCCCCCTCTGTATTTTCTAGCATACTGATCTATTGCATGCTAACCAAACCTCTTTTGAGGCAGGGGGCTCTTGTAACGCTACGTATGTATGTATGTAATGCGATTTGTGGGAAGAGGAGGCCAAAATTTTGAACTTACGACTGGAAAAAATGTTTCTATAAAATAACAATGCCTATGAACCTGTTTGGCTTCAGGAAGCAAGCTATGGAAGTGCCCGTCCAGCCCACGTCGTCGTCGTCGAACTTCAACGAACTCCTGCCTGCCATGCTATCTAAACTTAACGGTCTGTTAATTATACACTTGAATAGCATCCTGACCCAGTACGACGAGGATGTGGGCAAAACTTTCTATGTATTCAACAACAACTTGAATTATTACCGGTTCCCCATCTCCGGCAAACTTAAATTCGACATGAATCCCGAGAACGAAGGGGAGGCCAAGGTTTCCTCCGGCAAGAACATCTATCGCATCAAGCACGATAGGATGGATGCGACCACAACGTACGACGTGTCTGCTGGCGATCGCCTGTACGTGGAGCTCTTGGACGACTACGACAAACTCATCCCTCTCTTCATGGAAATGCGAATCACCTACTCTATAATAAATAACCACAGTGGCAACAATGCCTAACGACATTTTCGGTCATACCAAGCGCGACGACCACGGCGACGAGCTACTCATGCTCCACGTCAAGGTCAACAAGCTGAGAAGCGACCTGCAGGCCCTGCAGTCCACGCTCAACTCCAGCCTCCAGTCGGAGATAGCTAGCCTGCAGTCTCAGTGTCTGGACCCCGTACTCAAAATTGACGCCGAGCTTAAATCGCTGCTGCAAAAGTACACCGACCTCGCGTCAATAGACAACTTCGACAACTTGGCACTGAGCGTAGGCAAGCTCCAAAACGAACTTTTGAAGCTGCAGCTAGCGCAGACCTCCGACGTGGAACAGCTGAAGCGACACTTGCAGGACCAAACGAGCACCATCCAGACTGAACTGCAAAACATTATCCAGAGCATCAAGACTCAAGATGACTACGATGGCGTGAATGCCAGTATTGCCAAATTGCACGAACAGTTTCAATCGTTCGAAATTCCGACGTTGGAAAAAATCAAGGCTGAGCTTCAAACAGACGCTTTGCATGCAGCCATCAACGAAGTCAAAACTAAACTCCAAACGCTACAGGACTTTATCGACAATCTACCTTCTTCCAGCGAGCTGAATGCCATTGCCCGTAGCGTCGCCAACATAAAACTCCAACTTGAGACCTACGAAGATTTCGGGAAGCTGCAAGGCACCATAACGCATATTGAGGATGCTCTCGCCGTCATCAAAAATGATCTGGCAAACGTACACGAAGAATTGGAATCCAAACTGCCTGGCATCAGGGATACTCTGGCCAGCGTCCAACAGCAGATCACCAAGCTGGAAAATCTAAACACCGAATCAGAGTTGTCGTATTTTCACCACTTGATCGACGACATACAGGCCAAGTTGGAAACTTTGCAACAATCCACCCCCACCCAGGACGACATAACGCAATTACAAGAAGGCATACGTGCTGCTGCTGCTGCCTCGGAGTTGGACGCGATGAAAAAAGCTTTGAAGTCGCTCCAAAACACGGTGGCCACCCTGCCTACCTCTCAGGAACTGAAAAGCGTGAAGAGGGCTCTCAACCGAATACTCAAATCCGACGACATCAAAAACATCCAAACCGAAATTGAATTGCTTCGGGAGTCTGTTTCAACCTTACCCACAAACCAGAACATAAGCGAGCTACATGCCTTGTTTGCGGAAATTAGAACCCAGGTCCACGACCTCGCAACCCAGAGCTCCAAGTTGACACTCGTGGAAAGTCTGCAGCAGATTATCGCCAATGTGAAAGAGCAAATTGGCAGCATCGAGGCGAGCCAGGAATCGGCCATAGCCAATTTCAGTACCCAACTACATGAGTTAAACGAAAAATTCAAGAGGCTAATTGTCGACGTTAAGATCAAGCCCGATTACGACACTGTTGTCTGTGCTATCGAGGAACACCTGGAATCGGTGAACGGTAGATTGGAGGATGTGGAGAGCGAGGTTCGAACCAACGTAAACACCCTGAACGCCAGCATCGACAATCTCAAGTCCACCGTTGTCATCGAACTGTACAGCATTCCGAACAGGGAATTTTCCTCGCTCTTCCATCCGGGTGCCAAACTCTACATGCTGACTCCTGCCAAAGCCTATCACCAGTTTTTCCTCGCCGGCACACTTCAGTTCCTCAAGGTTTCATACTGGTCTTTGCCTCACGCAACCCACTACCCAACCATGACCGTGACGAACATCAGTGACGAGCCTAAAATAAGAGGAGTGGAGTTGGTTGATTTCACCCACCCCGAAACTCGCGAGACTGCCTATGCCGAAGATGCAACTCAAATTATCGAAATAGAAATAGGTGATAAGCTGTACATAGAAAACCCGGCATTGTCTGCGGCCAGAAATCCCATCTAAGCTATATTCTTATTTTCGCGCAATGTCTAGGCAGGCTATTGTGAACGAGCTGCACAAACCTGCACGGCGAAACTACAAACGACTGGAGGGAGTGACCAAAGGCATAGACGACTTGTGGGAAGCTGACCTTGTGGAAATGAGCAGTGGCAATTTAAAAATTTACATGGAATCAACAAGGGATACAAGTATCTTCTCACCGTTACAGACACATTTTCAAAATTTGCTTGGGCTTTACCCCTCAAGGCAAAAACAGGAACCTGCGTAGTGGAAGCATTCAAAACTATTTTCGATGAAAGTGGCAGGCGACCTCGATTTCTTCACACAGATAACGGAAAAGAATTCTACAACTCTGTCTTTCGGCAATTTATTCAAAAACGAAATATTCAACATTACTCCACCTTTAGTCACATCGAAGCCAGCATAGTGGAACGTTTCAATCGCACTCTCAAAACACGGATATGGAAACAGTTCACGCTTCAGGGGAATTACAAGTGGCTCGACATGCTTCCGGAACTCGTTAACAGCTATAATCACAGTTTGCATCGCACGATAAACATGAAACCGGCTGACGTCAACAAATCTGACGAGCGACGTTTAATTTCTACGGTTTATTGTCCAAAGTACAAATTTGCAAGTAAGAAACCGAAATACAAAATTGGAGATCAGGTGAGAATCAGTAAAGTTAAGCGTGCGTTCGAAAAGGGCTTCACAAAAAAATTGGAGTACGGAACTTTTCACCGTAGTTCGAGTCTTACCCGGAAACCGTCACACGTATATAATAAAAGATAATCGCGACGAAATTCTGAAAGGAAGATTTTACGAAGAGGAACTTTCTAAAACAAAATACCCCGACACGTACCTTATTGAAAAAGTATTACGTAGAAAAGGTGACAAACTGTTGGTGAAATGGCTGGGACTCGAGGAAAAAAGTTGGATAGACGCAAACGAGGTGATTGTGTAACGGGTGCTTGGGACGTGGTACGGCGACCATCGTAACGTCAGGATAGGAAAAATGGCGAGCTTCTACCCGACAACATTCGCTGCCTTATTGTTGGACCTTCTGGATGTGGAAAAACAACGTTGCTTATTGATAATTTTCTTCTTGCACCCAACTGGTTAAACTGGAAGAACAGGCACCTGTACGTTTTCTCCAAAAGTTTGGAGCAACCGAAGTATCGCCAGCTGTCGAAACTGTACGAGGGACTAGGCATAGCTATATTTGCTTCTGAAGTGATACCACTAGACTGCTGTCTCGAAAATTCGGTGGGGGTTTTTGACGACGTAATCCTGGAGAACCAGAACGAAATTCGCAATTTTTTTACTCAGGGCACGGCACAGAGGCATGGACTGCTTCTACCTTGCTCAGACCTTTTCCAAAATCCCCAAGCAGCTACTTCGAGACAATGCTAATTTCATTTGTTTGTTTCGTCAAGACTACACCAATTTAAAACACGCTTACGATGATTATGTAGGTGGGGACATAAACAACAATCAGTTTTCCAAATTTTGCTCTTCATGCTGGAACCAAGATGATTTCGGATTTGTCACAATAGACATGACGAGGAAACCCAATAACGGAAAATAGAGAAACAAAATTAATAATTTTCTAAACGTTGCAACGTTACAAGACCTATCATAAATAACTACATACAAAAAAATGAAACGCAAACTTACAGACGACAACCTGAAGCTGCGTAGCTACCTGGCAAAACGGTTTAAGGGTTGGAAAGCCGAGAATCGGGGAATTTACGAAGAGAAAAAGCGTCAGGACCAACCTATCATCGATGCCATCAGTGGACTTGGTAAAGAAATCAAAGATGTCACCGAGCAAAACAAAGAATTAATCAACGAGCTTGTGCCACTTACTGCTCGAAATTATACCATACCCACACCGATATCCAGCATTCACACTACTCCGTTCGAACTTGCTCCGGCTCCGAGACGTCAGGCCCTAGGCAGTACCTCTTCGGACAAGCTAGTCGAGCTGGGTCCGTTGGCGAGGGATTACCTAAGCACCGGGAAATTCGAAAAAGACGAGGTGTTCGGATTGTACCCGACCATGGAACATAACGAGGGTGTGGTTTGGAAAATTGGAAAGTCAAAAGTCACGTTCGAGGGCGACGACGTGAAAATCAATTTGGGCGAGAAGAACAGCTGGACCAGGTACACCGGCACGGTGGGACTGTGGGAACTTATCACTAAGAAGCAACCTAAAGATTATACAGACGAGGATTACCAAAGTTACACAGAAATTTTGATCATGACGGACGCACTGTACCAAAACAACGATGCAACACAGAATCGTGTGAAATCTAGCAGTGGAGAAAAGTACAGGAACCTCATCAAGCCAATATGGACCCAGCTCAAGACTGGTAGCGGTGTCAAACTCTACAATACCCTTCCTAAAGAGTTTGTTTGGGTAGACGACGTAAGGAAGCTTGTAGATAGATTGCTGGTTATCGCAGGCGAAGAGAATGCAGGCAATCGCAACTTCCACAACGAGAAGGTGGGCATCATGGACATGATTAGCACCAAGCTTAGCAACTTCATTGTCAACGACAACAAAGGCATAGGTTACCTCATCAAAATCATCAACACCCTGCCTCCCAAATTCTGGAATGTATCCGAGGGTCGAGGTTTGGTGAAAGATATTATCAACAAGCTACCCTTCGAGATGCACCTGGCAGGTTACCAGTACTGCGGTCCGGGTACGAAACTCGAACAGCGACTGGAGAAAGGAGACAGGGGTCTGAACCCCTTGGACGCAGCATGCAAGGATCACGATATTGCTTACAATACTCACACAGATCTCGACGCACGTCATGATGCGGACAGGAAGTTGGAGCATGCCTCGCTAGGTGAACGGGTTGCTGCATTGGGTACGACCATCGCCATGAACACAAAACGAAAATTGGGGTGGGGGCTGTAAATAAATAACACCCTGTGAAAAAAAGCGACTTGTATAACCAACCTATTAGGGGGGCAAAGCCTTACCTTTTTCACGATATATATAAATAACATACTATCACCATGAAACCCAAGGGCGTCGTTTACCAAATACCCTACGCAAATCTCAAGTCTCTCGGAGCTCTTGATGGATTGCTCACCAAAAAGCAGCGCGAGAAGAAACATTCCTGCCTGGCAAAAGGTCATGGAATGAAATTGCTGCTTAGCATTCCTCAGTTGAGGAGGTTACAAGGTTCGCGAAAGCAGCAGCAGAAGACTGGAGGTTTCATATTCAGCATCCCGGCTATCTTGGCAGCATTGGGTGCTGTTGGCAGCTTGGCCGGCGGCAGCGCCGCCATTGCCAAAACCGTCATCGATGCAAAAAAGAACAAGGCCGAGCTGGAAGAGCAGAAACGCCACAACCTGGCTATGGAGAAAAAGGGGAAAGGTGTGACCAAAAAGCGAAAGAACAACCTCGAAGCTTTGAAAAAGTTTAAAAAAAAGAAGAGCCCCTGTCCAACTTCGATATTGAATCTCTGATCGAATCGTTGGGGGTCAAGCACTTCAGGGGCGTTTTCATGTCTGATTCTCTACCCTCTGTTGTGAAGAAAAGAGAGTGTGGTGTGGTTAACCTAGACAGTTACGAAAATCCAGGTACACATTGGATATGCTACCTCAAAGCCAACAACAACAACAAAGAATTTGTTTTCGATTCATTCGGAGGCACGCCACCTGCTGGGTTGGTAAAATATCTCAGTGTTGCCAACCTCTACTACAATGACGAACGCATCCAGGGTTTCAACGATGTGAACTGTAGCCATCTCTGCGTTTCCATGCTTGTCTTCCTCTCACAATTAATAACCCGACAATCGAGGATTTCCAGAAAGCATTGTGGCACCTAAAGCACTATGGGAGAATTCCATCTCACAAGCGAGACTTCGCTTCTGAAACTCGCATTGCATGACGATATCATCTATCCTAAATCTATTGCTCTTCGTGCATTCTACAGCATGTACCTGATACCTAACGTGACGGTACACAACAATACCATCAAAATTGGCAGCAAAAAGATAATGTTTTGCAGTTCAGTCTGGATGGTGCTCGTTTGGTCCTGTAAGTGTCGCTTCAGCTGTTCCACGTCGGAGGTCTGCGCTAGCTGCAGCTTCACAAGTTCGTTTTGGAGCTTGCCTACGCTCAGTGCCAAGTTGTCGAAGTTGTCTATTGACGCGAGGTCGGTGTACTTTTGCAGCAGCGATTTAAGCTCGGCGTCAATTTTGAGTACGGGGTCCAGGCACCGAGACTGCAGGCTAGCTATCTCCGACTGAAGGCTGGAGTTGAGCGTGGACTGCAGGGCCTGCAGGTCGCTTCTCAGCTTCTTGACCCTGACGTGGAGCATGAGTAGCTCGTCGCCGTGGTCGTCGCGCTTGGTATGCCGAAAATGTCGTTAGGCATTGTTGCCACTGTGGTTATTTATTATAGAGTAGGTGATTCGCATTTCTATGAAGAGAGGGATGAGTTTGTCGTTGTCGTCCAAGACCTCCACGTACAGGCGATCGCCAGCAGACACGTCGTACGTTGTGGTCGCATCCATCCTATCGTGCTTGATGCGATAGATGTTCTTGCCGGAGGAAACCTTGGCCTCCCCTTCGTTCTCGGGATTCATGTCGAATTTAAGTTTGCCGGAGATGGGGAACCGGTAATAATTCAAGTTGTTGTTGAATACATAGAAAGTTTTGCCCACATCCTCGTCGTACTGGGTCAGGATGCTATTCAAGTGTATAATTAACAGACCGTTAAGTTTAGATAGCATGGCAGGCAGGAGTTCGTTGAAGCTCGACGACGACGACGTGGGCTGGACGGGCACTTCCATAGCTTGCTTCCTGAAGCCAAACAGGTTCATAGGCATTGTTATTTTATAGAAACATTTTTTCCAGTCGTAAGTTCAAAATTTTGGCCTCCTCTTCCCACAAATCGCATTACATACATACATACGTAGCGTTACAAGAGCCCCCTGCCTCAAAAGAGGTTTGGTTAGCATGCAATAGATCAGTATGCTAGAAAATACAGAGGGGGAGGGGGTAGAATCTATTTTATTTGGCAGTCGAATAGTTCTCGTCGAATCCTATCCAACAAACCTAAAATCATCATCCTAGCTCAATTAGGAGCCAAGAAAATCAATGTCTTGGAAAACGTCTTAAAATATTTGTCTCAAGAAAATTTTCTTGACAGGCTGGAATTGACAAACCGGAAGTCGACTTTCTTAAAGATTAAGATATTTGTCTTAAGACGTCTTCCAAGACGCTGATAGTCAGTGTTGCCAACTCCTATTGGTAGGTTAGCTTCGCCCGTAAAAGATCACATGGTGAAATTGTCTTGGAGGGGGTTGGCAACACTGAACCCCACTTAAGGTTGCAGAACCGGTCACCCGCCTCTACTCTTGATGTTGGTGAACCCCCATCGTAAAAGGCTATGGCGAGAGCCCAGTAGGTTGGCAACCTTGAGCGCGCCACTTTCGCGTTTGCCTTACGATATTTTCCGTTAAGGCTGCAAAAAACGCGCCACTTTCTGGCACAGAACTGTCTTTTTACCCCTACTCATGTTCAACAGCGGAAAGGCAGCAACGATGTCTTTGACTGATACTTTTGCACAACACAAAACTTCAACTAACATTCCTGAACCTTCCACTAGCAGAGAGGGCCCTACAAACGGAATTTGCTGTGTGTTTGTACTGTGGGATATCAACAGAAAGGATTTGAATGCAGTACCTTTCAACTAGTTGTACCATGAAAAATGCAACCCTACGAAACATCAAATCCATATTACAGATCATGTATCATGCATATTTTCCAGTTGATGATGACATTAATAATTTATGCAGTCAGTTTTTTTATATTAACTGATCAAACTAAACCAATTTTGTGTTCCACAGTAGGGAGCTTGTAATTAATTATTATTGTGATTTGAAACTCAAAATTTCAATATTGCTTTCTGGACAGTTAAAGGGAGTCATGTGCATTACATACCCATGTAATTTTATACTGTGCCAATGACTGGAATTTGCGATGATGCCAATAATTAGGAAAACTCTGCCAATAACTGGGATCAGGACCATACCCAGAATTAATTAATTAATTAATTAATTATATATATATATATATATATATATATATTATATATATATATATATATATATATATATATATATATATATATATATATAAAACGGAGAGATCACAAAATAGTTGAAATGTTTAATGTTAGATTTTTATTTAATTCTTGCTTTCGGTTAAAAATATCAATAAGATTTCGTACTTAGATCAGTCTTGCATTCGTGATTTATCTTTATTTTGTATATGTTGCTAAGGCCATTACCCAGGATTTCTTTAAGGGGGAGAGGGTAGATTCGAATATATGGAACAAAGAGAAGATCAGAAATGCTGACGTTCATTGAATTAGAATTACCTTTAATTTATTTTCTTATACCAGCACCATTGAAAAGTCATGATAATTCTATGTTTAGAAAATAATATATTTACAAATTAAATGTTGGGTGTTAGCAATTATTATTACAATAAAGAGCATGTCTAAATGTAAGTTAACAAAAATAAGGGACATTTTTACATCACGACTGCAGTTCGAAAATAGTTGGGACAGGAATTAAAAGTAATGGCTTGTCCCGACTAAATAGCTAATTTGGATGTCTGGTAGCCTTGAATCATTGATTATAAAACTAAAACTGGGTACGGGCCTGACTGGGATTTACTTATTATTATTTGTTTTTCCTAAGTACTCAAAGTGTGTTTCCAATCCCCACCTCATGAAAAATATATTGTCCCAATGTTCAACAAGGTGATATTTTTTTGTCTGACATTCAACTAAATTAAAGGAAAAAAATTGGATTTTTCATAGTGTGTGTGCTTAAAGTGCCAATAACTAGGGAGTTTACCCTACAACAAAAATAAATAAGATTAAATCATATTTATGTATTCATTGTTAGAAATGGATGTATTATTGTTGCTTCACTACATTTATAGTCGGCATGTGTCGTTTCGAACAGTGGCACAAGAGCATTCCTCATTTGGGGGGGGGGGGGGGTACGAAATTTGACCTCTACACCCTTCACCTTCATATTTCCAGTAGTGACTCGTATTGGCTTGAGCCCATCCAATGATTTGCTGTATTATAATATATATTTGTTATTGTGATTCATGGTACAGCACTTATTGGAATCAGTAAAGAACAGATTGTGGTGTGTGCATTAATATTGTGATCCATGAAGGGGTGATTTATGATATTTTGTGAACTTATAGCTCAAGTGTTTGAGTCCACCCAATGAATTTCAAAATTTGGTACTCCTCGATATCCACTTTATACTGTATGTCTGAATAAATCCCATGGTTGTTTAAAGTGAATTCTTCAAATATCGTGCATTATAATACTTGTTTCACCATAGAAATCACACAGCATTTAGAACATCCAGCAACTGTCAGACTTTTGACTTCCACGATTTCAAACAAGTGAAGCAAACAAGTCCTGTGAGATAGAATTTCGGAAGGGGGTTTATCACTAACACAGGTGTCGTATTGAAGAATAATTCAGCTCTCATTTAAGGAAGAAAATGACGTATGTGGTCAGGCACGCTGAAGTCCCCCCAAATCCTACATATATCTAATTTAAATAGCGTATAGTGTTAATTACTATTACTTCCTTAGCAGGATTAAACATCTTGTACACTCACCTCATTTAGTACTCCGGCAGTTTGTTTCTTTATACAGCATATTTGCAGAGGATACAATTAAATCTACAAGTGTATCAATAAACGCTGTATAAAACACACCTTATTACTAACTTCATTGTCCGTACATAGGTAGGTAGGTCACAGACGTTTATTGAAAAAAAAAAAATACTAAGTGAGATACTAACTGAAAACCTTTTCTATTTTCAACATAATCTGCACCACCATTGATACACTTATCCCATCACTTTATCAGCTCCACAAAACCTGCTGCATAAGTGTCTTTGGCCTTCTATCCCAGCCAAGTTCAACATCATCCATGAAACGTTTGCCACCACTGCGTAAACACTTTGCGGATATTCAAATGATCATGCATTATGCTGTTGGCCAAACAATGAGAACATCATATGCTATGCTATCGTCACTTGTCTTGTCAGCTTGAATCATCTCCTCCGCTCGTATAGTTTGTTTGGCATCTGCCTTCTGCTTCCATGCTGTGCACCTGTGCCCCAGATTGCGGTGGGTGACGTTGACACCTGGTGGGAAAAGTGACAACCCTACTGCAAGAGGACAGGGACATGTAAATTCGAGTAACTTTGATGACACACAAAAGCAACAAGAGAGCGCTTTCCAATCCGGACACAGCCCTAGTGACTGCTGACTGAATATCAAGTTGGATTGTGCTGTCACCTAATGACACCCTTACAAACTACTCACTACTATTTTAAGGTATCCCACATCAGTTTGTGGCCTATTTACTGGCTTCCCCTTGTATAATAAGTTGATCAATATTTCTCAATAGGCTACATGCTCCAGGAATGTTATGTTTCATGTTTGGTTTCTCTTCATTTCCAGCAGCAAATGAGCTTGTTGTTACTGCTGTTTAGGTGGTAAAGTTACACAAACATACAAATACAATTAATCCTAAGTTCTATTGCAAATAATAGTTGAAACGTCCTTGCTTACAGGCAGGCAAAGGCATAGAATCTCTATCACACTACCATCATTTCAAGATTACCCATAATGCTAACCTTTTCCTCCAGCAGTGTCATGAGACTCTTCATTTTCTCAGGGTTTGAGTGTATGTTGCCAGATGAAAGGATAGCTAAAGGCTTGACCAGAGCGATACACAGGATTGACTTTAACATACAAAAATTTTATTCAACAACAAACTTCAGAAAGAAAACTTAAACAAATACAGAGAGGTTATGAGTTTAAATTAAGGTTAGACACAGAAATACAATGGATAAACTTAGTCCGTTCTTAATTTACCTTGATACATTAGGACACAACATTTACATTTTAAACCTGTTAATAATGTATCTCCTAAAATAATATAAATTTCTACCTCACGGTTGGAGGATGGGGGGGGGGGGGAGTAAAGGAAAGCTGATTAGTCACTTCTCTCATCCTAAGACAGAGCGTAACATCTCTCATCCGAAGATGGAGCAAGGCTATCTCTCACCCGAAAGTGGAGCGGATTCTCTGACTAGTGGACAGAGTCCAACCTCATTTCTCGTCCGGAGATGGAGCTCAGCTTCTCTCATCCGAAGATTGAGCCCTTCTTTCTTTTTGGTGCTTGGTCTCTCACCATAGCGGAGCACACCTTCTCTCCTATGGGTGCTTGGACTCTCGCCTTAGCGGAGGGCACCTTCTCTCACCCGAGGGCAGAGTGGAACTCAAGGGCGCCGACTTTCCAAAATTTCTGTGGGTGCATGCATATCAATGGCGGTTAGATCTGTAATTATTAAATATTGTATTCTTTAAACAACTTACATGTACAATGATTGCAAGAGGCAATGATATTATCAACACGTTACTAAACGAAAATGCCACATTCATACAAATTAAAACGAAAAAATCTTCATAAATGCAAATAATTTTAATTGTATTGCAGAAAGAACTATGCAAGGATTTTGTTGTGAACAGAAACTACAAAATGACTAACTTTATGTACCAAATAATAATAATCATCATCATCATGACATGTTAACTTTCAATATAAAACACATTCCTTCTTACGTCATTTGCACTTATGAATTTGTTTGCAATTTTGGTAATGTCAATATTTTTAGTCATTTCTTTATGAACATGCAAAATTTCCAAATCATTCAAACTTTTTTGGGTCATTATTGACCGCAAAAACGTTTTCAATCGTCTAAGTTCTGAAAATGACCGCTCAGAGGTACAAGAAGTAACAGGTATAGTTAAAATCACCCGTACAAACTTCACAAATTCTGTGAGCATTTCACGCATGGGACCACTGTTTTCTCTACTTACAATATTTGTAATGTCTGACAAGTTGGCCACTTTTTCTTTCTTCGTTCTGCACACATCTAGAAACATGTCCCTGTGCAATGTTAGCTTGTATTTATCAAAGTCTGCCCCATAGAACTGCAGAATTCAATCAGCACCAATTTGACCGATAGCAAAAGCTTCAAGTTGTGAAATAAGTTCCAAAACCTTTGTTTGAAATCTACGATTTAGCGAATCCACAGCCACATCAATTATTTAAAAAAAAAAATTGTGTGTTGCCTTTGCACATTTGAAACATTTATGTTTTAGAGGTTAGAAATATTAACTTCCATCTCAATGTTTTAATTGCTTATTATTTTTTGATAATGGCAAGTGAGAAATATTTATTTTATTTTATTTTATAAAACTAAAAATCTTGTGGGTGCGCCGCACCCACAAGATTATTTATGTGGGTGCTCGAGCCCCGGAGCACCCACGTAGTCGGCGCGCATGGTGGAACTTCCTTCTTGGTGTTTGGTCTCTCGCCGTAGTGGAGCACACTTTCTCTCACCCGCAGGCGGTGTCGAACTAACTTGCCAGCTAAGCTTTGGCCTTTATATAGGGTCTGCGATGCTAGCAAAAATGGGTGGAGAAGAAATAAACTACTAAAAGTATATTTTATAAGTTTTCCAAAATAGAGGTGGAACTCATTTTTAAATTTATACAATTCTCAATTTCTTATATTCTTAGAAAGGTCATAAAAATAGAGGTGCGACTCGTACAATTTGTGGCGAGACGGGTTCGTTACAATAACCCCTCCCTTCGAGGAAAATCTTTTGATTTAAAATTCATCACCTCTATTCATTTTAATGAAAAAAATTTGGGTTAAAATATCATTACAACACTTGTACAGAATATAAGTAAGGTTACACTCGACATAAATCAACATTCGTAAAACCATGCTGTTTCATAAAAGATATCATCACAACAATGAGAAATACAAGTTCAAATTTAGAATATAAGTAAGATTAAATATTTATAACATAAATCCATGTTTTTTCATAAATTTGATGAATGGAAACCTTTTTGGCACCCGGATGGTATGTTTTTGAAGTATTGAAATGGTTTGTAAATAAGCCTTTTAAGATTGTCCTTAACTGTTGTGCCAGCAAAGTTTCTTTGCCATCACAGCTCCCTCTAGCAATTACATTCTTTTCGCAGATGACTGTAAAATTTTCAGACAAATCTCCACTTCCGACGATACTCATCTTCTTCAGAATGACATAGGAACATTTACTTCCTGGTGCCTGCCATGGGACCTTACATTACATCCTGACAAGTGTACTACTCTCACTATCTCACTCAAGAAGAATCTGTTAAAGTCATCTTACTCCATCTCTGGCAATAACATCAAAGCAGTATCCTCTAACAAAGACCTAGGCATTGTTTTCTACCAAAAGCTCACATTTGAGGAACATATTTTATGCACCACAAAAAAGGCCATGCGTCTCTTGGATTTACTCTACCGTTTCACTGAAATTAGTGACATCTCAGCCCTCACTTTGTACTTCAAATCATTCATCTCCCCAATAATAGAATACTGCTCTCCCGTCTGGTCCATGGCATGTCCCACTCACCTCTCCAGAATCGATTCAGTCTTTCACTTCTTCCTATCTATAGTCCGTCACAGGGTTCCCTCATTACGTATTTTTCATCTCCGCATCTCTTCTCTTTTCTAAACTTACAAACTGCTTATCAGCGACGTTTGCAGAATGATTTCAGTTATTTATACAAAATTGTGAATGGCAAAATCCGCTGCAACACACTCCTTGAGGAATTCCACTTTAGACTACCTATGCGCACAACTCGCAATACAAGGTTATTTTATACAAAAAAACCTAGACTAGAAATTCAAAAAAAGCTCTCTCTTTTATAGACTTGCAGCACAATACAATGATCTCCCCTCAAGTATTGATATATTTTCCTCCAAGTTTGCCTTTCGGTCTTCTATCAGAAGAAATACTTGTAATTAATATCACATAGTGCCATCTCTTACTTATTTTTTTGTTCATTTGCTATTCACTTTTATGTTGTTTTGTTACTCTTCATTATTTCTTTTTTTTTTTATGCTTATTATAATTATTGCTTTCTCATTGTTGACAATTTCAGTGTAAAATGGCCACCTGTGCTGTATCTGAAATTTTCTCAATAAATAAATAAATAAGGTTTCAGTTTGCAAGCTTCCCTTCGAGTATCTTGGTGATCAGGAGGCACAGCAACTTCCTTCCTTGGGTCGGGGAATTAGCAGATCTTCCTTCGTCTCGTTTGTCCTAGGAACTGGCTTCAGGGAATTCCAAGCTTCTTCCACTCGACTTATGTTCCGCATGGTAGTCTGCAACTTTCTATTCTCGGCTTCTAGCAGGCAAACCTTTTCTATCCAGGGTTGGAGTACCTCACTCGAATAGTTCTTTTGTCCCTTTACGGGCTCTTCCTTACCTCAGGTATAAGTAGATAGGGTAGCAAGAAACACTTCCAACAGCTTGGGCAGCACCACGGCACTAGGTTTTACACCATTTAGAGAATCGTGTTCAGCATCAACGGGAAACTGGGTGTTCACTTGGTTCACAGGGTGTAACATAGGTTCACTCGACTTAGGGACCACTTTACTCAAATCCATTACTCCTGGATGGGAAGGAGAGTACGGCAAAGAATAATATCCTCGTTTGACATCTTCTGCGACTATGTTACGGATCACAGTACTTTTTAGTTGCATCCAAGCTTTCTTCCTTTCTTGGGGGCCTCTGGATCTTCAGTGGGGGGAAATATTATCTTGACTCACCTAGGTTCTTGCTCCTTTCAGCTGAGATGACACTTTAGTTTTGGTACCGACTCACACCATATCTTCATCCGGGGATTGCCTCGTCTTAACTGTTCTCTCATGCGTTTAACATCGGGAAACATTTTTAATGCCTTATCCATCCTGAAATCCGGATCACAAGCAGCACGAGGTTTACCCTGAGTAGACTCAACCTCAACTGATTCATAACTAGACTAAACACTTACTAAATACAAGAGAAGCAACAGATATGTGACATTAACGCCACCTACTGACAACCTGGCAATACTTAATTTACAGGAAAGATTAATTCAATATAAACTTCACAGTGTTGCCCTTGCACTCTAAAAGTTAGAATCAAAACCACTTCTTAAATTATTGTTTATAACTTCTTCTTTGTTTACAAAGGAAATCTATAAGTATTTTGGCAGATTGAGTACATATTACATCGTAACGGCTGCTCGTAAAATTCTTAAGTCTCTATACTTGGGATTTTTATACCCTCTTCATCTTTGGAGACACTTGCTCTGGCATGCCTCTTTGGCCTTACTGCACTCGAAGGAAATGGTACTCTGACCTCTATATACAAACTCAATACCTACTAAAAGACATTCTTCTGGTAATTTCACTGCCCACAAGCCTTTCATTGGGATCTTGTTTCAATAATATATATATAAGAGTTTTGGTTCCTAGTCTCTCTAAATAAGGTTCATATCATATTGGTAACATAGTAATAGTCCATTAAATTAATCATTAGTATTCCCTTTTTAAGGTCTAGTTTTTATCTCTCTTCAAAGTGCTTCTCTTTCTCTTCTTCTTCTTCTTCTTCTTCTACTACTTCGGACGAATGATCCTTTGCTTGTTATCTGTAGTCGGCCAACTTAACTCTCTCCAACCATCTACACCTCCGGGTTGTTCGGCAAGAATCAGCAAGACTCCTGCTCATCACCTTCACAGTTCGTAACAGGCACTTCGGGTCTTACTTTATGAGCGCCAAAACTCTTGAATCAGTGTCCACACTAGATTTGCACTATCAAGCCCAACGTTGGACCCCAATTTTCTTGAAACATCCTTGCTTACCGGCAGGCACAGGCATAGAATCTCTCTCACACTATCGTAGTTTCAAGATTACCCATAATGTTAACCTTTTCCTCCAGCAGTGTCATGAGACTCTTAATTGTTCTCAGGGTGCACTTTTTCCCTATAAAAATAGGTCTCAAATACAGGGTGCATCTTATATGCAGATAGTTTTGATTTTGATTACCTTCATTTCTGGAAAGGTTCTGTTCCGAGTTAAGACAATTTCTTTCTTATTTCCTTGCGGTCACAGTGTTCACAGGCATGGATGCTCGGTCGACGTCGATCACAGACAATTTGTTGTATGAGGACTCAGATTCTGAATTAGAAGAAGTTTCAAGTGACTTCATTTAGTTCTGGATGAATTGTCTGGGTTTTGATGAATATTAAAATGTATTCTTTCCTTGTTAGATTAGGTAAGTTATTTGTTGAAAGGTAGATCAACATATTACTTTATATTTGAAATACCGTACATTAATTACAATATTCAGTAATAAAGCTTTCTTTATCCTCAAGAACGTGTACAAAAAAGGGGATGCATGTTATATGCTAGTGCATTGTATATGTCAACAAATACAGTTTGTATAAAGAATTTTCAGTTCCTGTTATTTGGCTGCTTGAGGCAGCAGAGATACCTGTGTCAGGCATACTTGGCTCCTGCAACTTCAAGATGCATTGTCCTTAATTTCTAATTACGTTATTTTTTTTTTTTATTATTTCTTGGGTTAATTGTGATGAAGATGAATGATGACCTGAAGATATAGTGTTGGGACAAATGTAATACAACAATGCCTGAAACTGGGACATGTGGGTTAGTGGCATGATACTCACACACCTCGGGAGTGGACTCCAAAGAAAAACCTATAAAAGTGGCCTCAAAGGAACCACAATTGTATTGTGCATTAAAAAAAAAAAAAAAAACATGTTTAGCTCCTCTTAATAACTAAAATTAGTAAAACAAATTAAAAACTTCATGGTGCAACAGCTCTTTGAGTGCCAAAGCGACAGTTTGAACTTTCTCTCCCCTCCCAGTGTCCTTGAATTTTGGTTGCTATGTAACTTGATTTTTGGCTAGAAAAAGGCATAGGAAAACAGTAGGACCTTAACGGAATAAAAATGCTCAAGATGTCAGATATTTTATTATGTATGAAATGTTGAATATGGTCACGAGTGTTTAATGACAGAAAAGTGTGCAAGGTTTGTACAAAAGAAGAATACAAGAAAGTGATTCTTGGGTAGCCATAATAAAGAAGTGACCGGATGTAATTTTTATTTTCCAAAAGTGACCACATTTCACAACTTGGAACTGTTCATTTTCTGGGAAGCGATTCTGGGCAATTCAAAGAATACTTTTGGGTTTAAAAACAACATAGTTGTCCAGTGTGGAGTGACATTCAACAGAAATCTTTAACTGAACACTGTAATGAATTGGGAATTTATCATGCAATAAGCAAAATAATATGGGAATTATGTATATTGCAGGACGTGTGTCGAAACAATGTCATAGAAAAAGTAGAATAATTGGTGTGCGCACACGCGTGTGGGGCAAAGAAGTGGTAAGTTAGATCAGTGCTTCCTCCCCATAAAATCTGTTATGTTAATTAGACGTGAGCGAGTTACTCTTTCTCTTTCTTCCCTCTAAGGAAGCATTTCCTTCATCATATCTAGAGATAGCTAGCGAGAGAGAGACACACACACACACCCCTGGCACCCGGAGAAAGAGAGATATACAAAATGTCTTCCCGTTTTGGGGGGGCTTCTTCTTCTTCAGAGTAGTCATTTTCTCTTCTATTTCTTCCTTTTTTTATGGTTCTTAACTCTTTCGGGAGGGGGAGAGAGAGAGAGAGAGAGAGAGAGAGAGAGAGAGAGAGAGAGAGAGAGAGAGAGAACTTTGATCCTCTTATCTCTCTCTTCACCCTCTTTCTTTCTCTTTTTCCTCTCTCTCTCTCTCCCTCCCTCCCTTCCTCCTCCGGGCGTAAGGTCTGGTGGGCAATTTAGGAAGAAGAGAAAAGAAAGAAACAAAGGAGAGAGAAGGGGAATGGTGAGAGGGAGAGAGAGAAAGGGAGTAATACTATGTCGTCTCTCTTTTTTTATTTTTTTTGCGACCCCTCTCTCTCTCTCTCTCTCCGGTCTTTCTCTTGTTTAGAAGAAAAGAAAGAAGAGCTCTTTCTAATCTCTTTCTCTCCTTTTTAGAGAGAGATAGAGAGGGAGAGACAGAGATAAAGAAAGCTTTCTTGAAAAAAAAAAAATTCTCTCTCTCTCTCTCTCGAGTACAATGGGGAAAAATATATTTTATTTCCTTGGAGGGGGTGGAGAGAGAGAGAGAAGGAGCGAGATTGGAAAGAGAAAGGGGGGAAGTGAAATACAAAAAAAAACTCCTGAAAGAAGAAGAAAGTAAGATAGAAGTTGTGTTATTTTCTCATATCTCTCTCTGTAAATGGAGAAAGAGAGAGAGGGAGAGACAAATACCTTTCTCTCTCTCAATCATCTTTCTCTCTCTCGAAAAGAGAGCCAGTCTCTATCTCTCGCAGAAATGAGAGAGAAAAAGAGAGAGGCGGGGGGTTTGAGAAGAGGAGAGCTAACAGGAGAGAGATAATTTCTTCTTTCTTCTCTTTCTCTCGCTCTCTAAAGAAAAATTAATTTTCCTAGATATATTTTTCTTTTTCTTCTTCTTCTAAAGGCAGGCAGAAAGAGAGAAGGAAGAGGTGCCTCTATCCCTCTCTCTAACTAGAGAGAGAAAAAATAGAAAGAGGAGTGCTGGACCACCTAAAAAAAAAAGAGGAAAAAAAGCACTTTCCCTTCTTTTTTCCAAATGTCTTCTTTTCTATTTTAAAAAAGTTTCTTCCCTCTTTTACCTCCCTCTGCCACTCCCCTCTTCAGAAAGAGAAAGAGTGTCTAAAACCAGAGAGAGAGAGAGATATTTCCATGATTTGAAAAAAACGGAGAGAGAGAAGAAAGATACAAGTGAGAGAGTAACTCGAGAGAAGGAAGTGAGGCATGGAGGGTAAACCTATATCTCCTCTCTCCTTGGAGAGAGTAGTATTTTATCCCCATTCCCGCATTGGGTAAAGGTTTTTTTTTTTGGTAAGGTATTGTTTTCCCCTGCACCTTCTTTCTTTCTGATCATTGTTTTTTTTTTTTGAAAATATAAAGAGAAACTTTTTATTTTCTTTCTCTAAAAAAAAAAAAAGAAAAAAGAAAATCAACTTTTTCTGTAAAACTTACTTGTAGAGGTTCTACTAATTTTAGTGGCCTCTGCCACCATCCGCTTGGGAACTCGTTGCTTTACTGCTAGGCTGGCTTCTGGTTCCTGTCATTTACATACATTCCGCTAGGAGGGCAAGCATAGCCAGCTCGTCTGCTGCATGTGATGGGTGTAAGCTGTAGTTGCGGGAGCGAAATGTGATGTACCTGAGCACTGTCAATGTTCAGTTCATGTGGAAAGTGTATAATTGAACTGAACATCGACACCGGTCAGGCGAATATTAACCACTTAATAAAAAATATTTTTTTTACACAAAGCTGGTGCAAAATAAATGAAAATTTCAAATTTTACATGATTTCCAGGATAATTAAAACCCCGCAAAACTGTTAAACATAATTTTTGTGGAACCCATATGATACTCGGAAGAATGTGTAAAAAGTATTGGCCAGTATCACTGTTAAAATCCCATCCAATATATATTTTTTTTATATTCATACTGGCATTGGTTCAGCCCTAATTTTTATCAACAAACATATAATTCATGTCCTAGTTTTGTAAACTTCTAAATATGCAGTTTCTTGTTCAAAGCAAAACCCACTGCAGTCACCTTGTTACATGGTTTAATTAAAGAGCTAAAAAAATGTTCAAGATCAAAGAACATTTACAGTTTTATATCGGATTGGTAGAATATCAGTTATCGGTATCAGAAATATTTAATATATTAATTATCACAAGTGATATCAATACTACAATATTATCTGGTTTGTCAGATGATGTATTATCTATTTGCCTCAAAACTCAAGACTCCAAAACTTTGTTGCAAACAGATAAACACAAAGGATAAAAAAAAAATATTTTTTAATAAAATTCACCAAATTCTTGCTTGATATTTCAATTTTTTGTATGGAATATATTGGATAACATTAGTTGGGACTGAAGATGCAAAATAAAAAAACAACTAACTTAACTCCACGGTGCAACAGCCCTCTAAGGGTCAGGGCCTGTCAGAGTGGTTCCTGGTGAAAGCACAGAGTCCCATCACTGCTGTTTTCTGACTTTCAATATCAAAGCCCGCTACTACTTCTTTTCAAGTAGGTCTCCAATTGTCCTCATGATGCTGAGGCAACACCAAAATTTTGGACTCCCACTGAGCATCGAACCTGGGATCTCTTGCACCAAATATCAAATTCAAATTCAAAATCAAGCATATATCATCAACCGTTAGAAGTAACACAGCACTTGTACCTTTGCTATAAAATTTTTGCAGGTCTGGAAAAATGTCTAGAAAAAATATATATTCCCTCAACCTCTCCAATTTACACCAAATTCAATGGCATTGTGCAGAGGAAATCTGAGTGGTCACAAACTGCCTGAGAAACAAGTAGACTCAGACATTGAGAGAATTCAAATTATCAATAATTTCTGTACAAAATTTGTAGCTGTAGGTTGGATACAAAATTCCTCTAAATGTAGAGATAAGCTTGCTATAACTTTTGGAGCACTATTGTCTCCACACACACATTTGAAATTGTACTTTCCAATATTATCTTTGCTGACAGTGCTAAGTGTGGTAATATATGATCATGTGTATACCTACAGTAGTATTTCGAGTGAAGAGACTAAGAATTTGTATCTCTTTTCCCATGCCTTGTAACAATAATAATAAAAATATCTCAAACTTTGAAGTATTGGGGGTTACGATCAAATGTACGAGGAGGTACCCTCCCAAAAAAACTGGAAATTTGTCACCTTGTTTTATTTTGACCGTACATGTACATGTTGTAGGTACATTTAGGTACGCATGTCTACTCTAGTCACCTTCAAAGTATTGCCCATGTGCCTTAATGCAATCATCCCAACGTTTTTCCACTGTTGAATACAGTTTCGAAACTCCTCTGGGCAATACTCTTCAAGGTTTTGTCCGTAATGTCTTTGACCTCACTGACGCCATGGAATCGCTTCCCTTTCACATTCCTCTTCATCCACGGGAACAAAAAAACTCACAGGGCGTTAAATTGGGTGAGTACGGGGGATGGGGCACAAGCACCATGTTGTTCTTTGCCAAGAACTGTCGCACTGACATGGCCGTGTGGGCTGGAGCGTTGTCATGGTGCAGTAACCAGATTCCACTTCTCCACAGTTCTGGACGCTTCCGTCGCACACTTTCACGCAATCTTCTCAAGACATTCAGGTAAAATTGCTGGTTCACTGTTTGTACTTGGGGAACAAATTCCCTGTGGATAATCCCATTCCCATCAAAAAAAAAAAAAAAAATTGTTTTCACATTGGAGCGAACTTCACATGCTTTCTTGGGACGTGGTGAATTTGGAGTCTTCCACTGGCTGGATGCTTGTTTTGATTCAGGATCGTACCCATAGCACCAGGACTCATCCCCAGTCACAATTCGTTTGAGAAAATTTGGGTCCTTGTGAAGTTCAGCCTTCAAGTCGCGACAAACATTCACTCGATTCTTTCTCTGCTCCACTGACAGCAAGCGAGGCACAAATTTAACAGACACCCGTCTCATCTTCAAATCGTCAGTTAAAATGCACTGGCAGGTAGTCCAGGACAACTCCACTTCTTCATAAATTTGCTCAATGGTCTTCCGACGATCTTCATGAATGGCATCTCGAACTTTTCCAATGTTTTCTTCATTTCTGCCTGTCGAAGGATGGCCAGGCCTTGGCAAGTCTTCAGTTGACATGTCGCCATCTTTGAACCGGGAAAACCACTCGTAGACTTGTGTCTTTCCCAAAGCAGCTTCATTATCACTGCATTGGTCGCATGTTCTACTATTGTAGTACAGGTGCCTTTATTTTTTTTACAACCCTGAGCAGTTGGCAACACACTCGACCTTAAGCGGTAATGTAACTTTCCCCCCTTGCCTCCCCGACAATCCAGTTTATTTTCAGCACTCCCGCTATCACCTGCGCCGCTTTGTTTCGCAAGAATTCGGTAGTGTACTACTATTATAACACCATTAAGCCTTGTTTCCATGATTATGAAAAAATAAATATGCTGACCAAGGCAGTAATTTATTTCATTAAAAATTTTGGAACCCTTGGAAAAGAAATTAAAGAAAGTTATTGAAGTGTTAGTAACACAGCAAGAGAGCAGAGCAGTTAAGAACAGTGAACAAGTAGTAGACCTCATAAAAGGACTTAAGTTAAATAAGATGAAGACGACAATGTTTAGCTTAGACGTGAAAAGTATGTTCCCGAGCATCAAGAGGACATTATTAAAAAGAGAATGGGACAAGAAATTATAGGAGAATGGGATAGTGAAAGGGTAGTGAAGGCGCTGGAAACCATTTGGAATAACGGTTACAGTAAAATGGGAGATAAAATAATGTTAATGAGTGAAGGACTGAATATAGGTTCTAGCCTAAGCCCAGCATTGGCTGAATTGGTTATGAATGAATGGGAAAAGAAAGTGATAGAAAAAGGAGGTGACAAAATAATTCTGTTTTGCAGATAAATGAACGATTGTTTTAGCATATGGAAGGGAACGAAGAGGCAGCTCGACATTTTTGCCAAAGAAATACAAGATGAAGAAAGAGGGATATTATTGGAAGTTGAAATAGAAGAAGAAGACAAGTTAAGCTACCTTGATATATTGATGAAAAGGAAGAGAGGAGAAGAAATTGAAACCGCTTGGCATCAGAAGAAGTGTGCAGCAGGGGTATTCTGCCACAAACGAAGTGATGTGAGGTGACAAAAAGAAATTTTATAAAGAATATGGAGGACAAAATAAAGAAAATATGCACGAAGGAATGTGTAAAAGAAGGCAAAATAAATAGCCTATGGAAACAGCTGGAAAAGAATGGCTATGAGAAGCAGGATAGATTGGACATAAACAGAAGAAGGAAGAAAAGAGGAGGGGAGAATTGGAAGAGAAAGAAAAAGAGAAGGTTTGGAATAAGGGGTATGGGGAAGACCACAGAAAAGATAAGCAAAGTGCTTGGGAAAGCGGCCATTAAAACTTACAGGAAAGGAGGAAGAAGCATCTTAAGAATAGCGAAGAATGCAAACAAGGAAAAGGAAAACAGAGAAGAGGAAGGGATTATCTACAAAGTAAAATGTAAAGAATGTCAGTGTGTGTACATAGGAGAAATGAAAAAGAGACTGAAAGACAAGTTAAAACAACATAGGGATGATGTACGACTTAAGAGAGAGAGAAATGCTATATTTAAACACACGAGAGAAACAGGACATGACACAGTGTGGGATGAGGCTAAGCAGATAAAAAGGGAGAAGAGAATGCTAGTGAGAAAATGGAAGGAAGCCAAGGAAATAGAGAAGAAAGGTGAAGAAGACACAATGAACTGGAATGGGGGACTGAAGTTAAACAAAGAATGGAAGAAGGTGTTAGAAAGAGTGGAAAGGACAAGAGAGAAAGAGAAGAGGAGAAGGAAGAGAAAATAAAGGAAAAAAAAAGTGTGAGATATACCGGTAAAGCCCAACCACATTCTATATGGAAGTAAATATGTTTAGCCTTTTAGGTGAAAGTACAGTTGACAAGGGAAGCCACCTGCTAGAAAGTTCCATAACAACTTTCTAATAGTCTGGAGAGAGTAATGTTTGTGTATATATAATGCCCTGTTTTTGTATCTTGTTACTTTTGTACTTGATACAGAGTCTGAAGAAGACCTTGCTAGAAGGTTGAAACGTTACGTTTAGTTTATGTTCTTAATAAAATAAATTACTGCCTTGGTCAGCATATTTATTTTTTCATGTACTATTATAGAATGTGCGACCACTGGCGTACCAGTTTGTTTTGTATATAGCGATTTTTATGTTTTTCTATCTCCTTGTTATTTGTGTGGTGTAAGTGCTGTTATACGAGAGCAATTTTTTTTTCAAGGTCCGATCGGTCGCAAAATAAAAACCACAGTGAAATCAAAAATGATTTTATTTGCAACATTTAGCTACATCTTCCAGCTACTTCTCTACATAGTCGCCGCCCAGATTTAGACATTTGTCGTAACGTGGTACCAACTTTCCAATACCCTCGTCATAGAAGGCAGCCAGCCGCCTGTGCTTTCAGCCAATTTTCTACGCTGGTCTGCAGCTCGTTGTCTGTGCCAAAATGCTGTCCTCCTAGCCAGAGTTTCATGTGCGTAAAGAGATGAAACTCTGAGGGAGCCAAGTCTGGGATGTAAGGTGGGTGATCAAACACCTTCCATCGAAAACGCTGCAGGAGTGTCTGTGTTGCAGACGCAGTGTGCGGCCGAGCATTGTCATGAAGAAGGACAATGCCTGATGACAACATTCCTCTTCGCTTGTTCTGAATTGCACTTCGTAGATGTTGAAGCATCACGCTGCATGAGGCTGCAGTGATGGTCGTGCCACGTTCCATGAATTCCACCATCAACACTCCTTTTCTGTCCCAGGACACAGTAGCCATACACTTTCTGATGGAAAAGGTTCGCTTGCACTTCTTTGGTTTACCCGGGGAATGGGAATTCATCCACTGTTTGGATTGCTCTTTTGTTTCTTCATTTTCGAAATAGACCCATGTCTTGTCCCGTGTGACAATTTTGTTCAAAAGATCCTTTCATTCATCGATCAATTGCACCCCTCCGCATGAAGAAATCGATTGACTGCACGCACTTCACACTTGGTGTGCGACTCTAATGTTCTAGGCATGTTTCCGTGCTCACTGCGCGCTTCGAACTGACACGTGCGACGTGACTAGATCAACGGGCATACTAGAGACACTGCGCAACACATCCGCGCACAGCTTCAACGGATTTTCAATGTGGTTTTTATTTCGCGACCGATCGGATCTTGATAAAAAAATAGCCCTTGTATATATAAAATGTCAGAACGTGATAGAGAACAGTTACAGCAGTGGTTGTTGGAGGCAGAAAGTGACTGTGAAAGTGTACTTGGTGTCGAAGATGTAGACGAACTGGAGGAAGATTTTGTTGAAAAAACGGCTGAGCACAGTGATACTGAAGACGTACGAGATATAGCAGAAGAAGAAGAGGAAGAAAACCTTCCAATACAAGCCAATGTAGAAGACAGAGGTCCTACTACACCATCTTCTCTAGATACACGTGAGTTTTATATAGGTAGAGAGAAAAGAAAGAACCATCTCGCTGGTATGTAGAACCCGTGATTGCAAGAACCTCACGAACACCCAATTTATATATAATACCAGCTTTTCATATGCCTGGCTCTCAAGGCATTGCTAAAAATGCAATAACTCCTATCGCATCATTTTTATGCATAATTGATGATGAAATACTCCAGCACATTGTTTGCTGCACAAACATATACATAGAGAAAATAAGAAACAAATATAGCAGGGAGAGAGATGCTAAGTGTACAGATGAAGTAGAGGTAAAATCACTGCTAGGTATTTTGTTTATGAGCGGTGTTTTGACATCAAGCAGACGGACTGTTTGTTTTCTTCCTGATAAAGATAGGGAACCTAAAACAAGCATTTTTGGGTTCCAAGACAAATGTACGATCGTGTCATATGGGCCAAAGAAGAACAAGGCAGTTTGTCTTATATCAACCATGCATTATGACAAAGCAATTGATGGTGACACCGGAGAAGATAAGAAACCTTGCATCATTACTACATACAATGCGACAAAGCATGGAGTTGATATCTTAGATAAAATGTGTGGACATTACGATGTCTCGAGGAATTCCCGCAAATGGCCACTGACAATATTTTTTCATCTCTTAAATGTAGCTGGTGTTAATAGTCTTAATATTTTCAGAGTAAATAAGAACAACGAGAATGTCAGTCGCAAGAATTTTCTGCAGGATTTAGCTTTTGCATTGAAAGAACCAGCAATACGCCCAATTTATATATAATACCAGCTTTTCATATGCCTGGCTCTCAGTAGCCATGGAATCCTTGCCAAAAGAGATTCGACGCAGAGGAAAACATTTGCTTGGCATCCGCGAAGAAGTTCCATTACCTCATGAAAAAGCTGTCGGTGTAGGAAAATGTTTCCTTTGTGGCCGGTCTCGCAACAAATCAACAAGAAAAACTTGTGGAAAATGCCAGAGATGGGTGTGTCCAGACCACCAGAAAAGTGTGTGTGAAGATTGCTTGGAATAGACAATCTCTCAAAAAACGTATACCAAATCATTCTACCTGTATTATTTATAACAGAAAAAGGTTAATGCTCCTTATTTGTACATATATTTGTACATTTATTAGGTTTTTTTTAGTTTGAAATGTCAATGTGTTACTTAAGACGTACCTATTGTTTATTTTTCTCATTGTTCTTGTATTATTCAAATATAAATATTCAAAAATATATTAAAACGTGTATAATAGTATAATTAACACACCTAAGCCCGAATATATTGATAAAAATCATAAAACTGTTAAAAAAATAAACTGATGTTCTACAATAGTAGTACGCGCGACCACTCACGTAAAAAGCTTGGGAAAGCAGCCGTTTTTCCCAACAAAAAACAAAATTTAACACAGGTCCTTTGCTCCTAAAATCGCCAGACTCTTGCCGCAACACCACAAACAATGCAACACTACGAACGAGCCGCTCAGCACAGAATAATGCCAACTTGCAGATTGATGCAAGATATCCCGTACTAATGACACCTAGCGGCACAAGCCTTAAACTACATCGGTAATCCGCACAACATTATGATTCCAGTTTTTTTTTTGGGTACCTCCTCGTACATGGGTAAAAATGTCATGTGATACTTATTCAAAATTAGCCAAGTAGAGACTAAGGTCATTGAGAAGCTCTACCAAGCTACTTTCTTGCAAAAGTCACTGTAGCATCCAGATCAGTGACATGTCTCCTCATATTGAGACTAACTTATTTCAAAATACAGTATTGGCCAAATCATTGAACTCATTGTAGAAAAGAAGCTCATTTCCTTGTTTTGAGTGTGTTCTAACTAAATAAATTTGAAGATTGTTATAACTTTTTATGGGATTAAACTATTTGTCTGCTTTGATATAATCTTGTTTCCCACAATTCTTTCTTTTACTGTGTCCCAAGAATAGGTGAGAGCACGATTCTTTGCACATTCGCAAAAATGCCTGGAACAATATGTACTTGTTTACTATGTTATTTATAGAATAGAATCACCTTTATTGAGCGGATGTGTTTCGACCTCACAGACTGCTCTTACAACAAACCCTTGTCAAATACATATTACTATTGACATTTTACATAACACTTTCTGAAAAGTATTTATACTATTTGTTTGGTTATAACAAAGGAAATAATATTAATTCTGATTGTTGTAAGGGTGTTCTTTATTTGTATCTCCAGAGAAACATGTAATTTCATAAACCACTTGGTTTGAAGTTTAGAAATAATAGTGATCAAGGAATTGTTCAGAAGCAGTGATTAAAATGGGCTCGAAAAGAGCCAAAGCAAAGGTGGTCATACGACCAGTACTTGCAGTGTGTATAACAATGCAATGTGTATCACAAAGCATTAAATCTGTAAAATTTCTCTACATAAAGTGAGTTTATCTGGGTTTCATTTTTTCAACTAATGAGTCCAATAATTTGGCCAATACTGTACACCTCTATTTTTTGCTGATCAAGGTAAACAGTAAAGAAAAACAAATCTTCAACTGTTGACTTGCTTTTAGTGTACAAATATTTTTCTTTTCCATGAACAATGACAGACAGTCTGGTTCTGTTGAAACATGACAACACTCTTGGAGCTTAACAACAAATGAGAAGTGCAGGTATAAAGGGATTCCTTTTCTTGCTTTGGTTACAACAGCACAAATTGTCCTGCTAGTAACAATTATGCTACTATTGGGAAATAAACTGACACTAATATTACTTACATAAATGTTAACACCATTTACAGATATACACACTACCTGAATCATTCAGCAAATAACATTGCCTAGACAGACAAATTCAAAAATAAACATGCAGTTACATCAATCTAGATTTGCATATGACAAATTCCATTACTTTCTCAGTGTTGCAAATTCATAATCCAATAAGATTTTTTAAAAACATTTACAGTTCATAACACTGAACGCACAGTTACCAAAATGTAGTCCTACCACAATAAAAACTTTTCTCAATTTACATTTCCTTTTAAGTTCCAACAAAAAATTATATAAATACACAATTCACATTAATTCTAACTGCTGCTACGATTGCACCACCCTGATAAATATACTTTTCTTCTTTTCTTAAAAGGTTGTTCAGTGTGCCATAAAAACCAACAAATAATCAGATTCTTTTTCTTTAAACTAATACTCGCAGTCTATTCACAAATATACCGTCCATACTTTCCACAATAAGACAAACTTTGGCAGAAATATAAATTAAAAAAAGAAAAACAAGGTAACAATCACTCTAAATACCATACTTCACTGCACTTAGATCCAGCATACTTGTGCCAAATTACACGATTGTACACAAATTATGCAGCAAAACGAGACAGCTGACACTTTTTTGGCACTGAAATTATGTCATTAATGAATCCGGAGCTGTTTCACAGCTCTTACCTCTACATCCACATGGCACAGGGACATACTGAAAGTGAGGACCAACTACTGCTTGGTGAGTTTGACTTCCTGCCCGGACGCGCCTCTTCATTCATCTTCATTGGCCTGTAATATTTCAGTACTGCAGCCCACAGATACACACCATAAATACAATCAACAGAAAACACACACAGATTATAAATTTTAAAAGTCTCATTCAGAACTAGTTGGAGTATGTGGTTCTGTTCCTTCACTAGACGGTGCAGGTGCAGCCGTGACCTACAATTAAATATTTTCATCGCTATTAACCCCATATTTAACTGGAGAGATAATTAATGTTACATTAAAATTATCTCTATATGTAATTGAAAAGGGCTTAGTTCGATTCCTGATGAAGTCCTAAATTTATGATCTTGAAGCAACATCAATTCCCACATAACCTAACATGTTTCAACTATGAGTCAACCAGAGGCCAGTTCAACTCTCTGAATCTTGTCGAATTTCTTGCTTTGATTATTACCAATTTATAGACTGAAATAGTCCAATTGTGGAGAACTGAATGTGGCATCAGGCAGTATCCTGCGTGCCGTTCACAAAGTTCTATGTTGCTAACATGTACCTAATGTGCTCCAGTTCGAGTTCATAGTACTTTTTGAAAATGTAGTAAGAATTGCAAATCTAAACAGAAATGAGACATGATATTGATTGATATGGTTTATTTTACTTTGCTTTTCTGCCACTTTTGGCTAATCGAAAAGATGAGGATGAGTGACGATATAATGAAAGTGATGAAGGAACATTTGCAAAGAATACCCATGCCCAGGTTGGATTTGAACTTGGGATCCCTTTCATTGTAGAATGCTGTGCTAACTACTCTGCTACGGAGTTTGGCTACAGAAAAAAGTTATATCGAACAATGATTTTTTTCCCCCCTTGGCCAGACTACAGAATCAAAGGTGGAACAGCTTGCAAGTCTTGTATCCATGTAATCATGAATGACATAATGATACAGACAGAAAGAAGTGGGTGGAGCCAGCCATCCATACCTGCCTTGACTTTCCCTACATGTAGGCTCATCCAGAATGGCAGACAATACATAGCTTGCAAAAAAAAAAAAAAACAAAAAAAAAACTGATCATAACATGGTAGACTGTGAGGGAACAAAAGGCAGCTCAAACTGAATTTAGTGTACATCTGGTGATCCCAGACCATCTTGCATAGTCTGTGCTTGGTGGAATTATGATTGTAACACAGTTGCCTATGTGGAAATTGACATTCATGTGGACAAAGAAGTATATTAGCTTTAAAGGTAGTAACTAGAACTTAGGCAGTACCACTTTGAACCGATACTATTGCCTCACTGCTACCATTAAAACATGTTCTGAATATTTAAAAATAGTTACATATAGTGGACAAAACAGAGGAGAGTCGTTTTTCAAGTGTCTAGTGAGTAATTCCTACTTCCTTTTTATTTGTTATGTACGATAATTAGACTCTGTTAAAGGGTCAAGTGACATTTTTGTGGACCCTGCACGATATTAGAATTCTAAAAAGAATCAGCCGGTTTTGGTGATTAAATCTGAACCAATACTTTCTGATACCAATCGGTAGATACCGATGCAGCTCAGCCCTAGTTATTACACACAATCATGAGCAAAACAAAAACACAAATATACTATGTGTACCTGGAAATTTAAGTTATTTTTACCTGCATGCGAGTTTGGTTCATCTACAGACACACAAAAGACTCATTGCTATTGCAATCATTTGACACAAAATTAGCCAGCAAGAACCAAAATGTAATGCAAGACAAAATAAATATACGTGGCGGGACTCAAAAGAAACTGGAATTTTGTAATAAAATATTTGGTATTTATTTTTAAGTATTACAAATTTAATCCCCTTCGAAGTACTGTCCATTTGATGCAATGCGCCTGTCTAAACCTGTTTCCCACTTTTCGAAGCAGTCCTGAAACTCTTGCAAAGAGATGCCATTATGGCTAAGCTGGGTCATGCTCTTTTTGGTTAAAAATCGTGTCACACTCAAGGCTTTGTGTGCTGGCATGTTGTCGTGTTGAAGCCACCCCTCCCCACTTTGCCACAACTCTGATTGTTTTCATCTCATCGCATTAAAACAGAACTTGTAGGTAAAATGGCTGGTTAACATGTTGACCATTAAGAACAAATTCTAAGTGAACAATGCAGTTTGCATAAAAAAAAAAGGAAAGCAGCATCGTCTTGACCAGGGTGGCTACAGATAAGCAGAAATGAAATTCCCTGACATTTCCAGATTCTCAAGGACAAAATTTAGATTTTTCCCTGACAATTATAAACTAAATTCATGTTTTTGCAAATGGAAATAAGAATATCTATCATACAGATTCAGGTATATTAAGTACCTATATTAGATTCCATAAAATTGACTTCATTTCTCTATGATTTGCATTCAAACTGCAAAATAGTGAATTTGAAAGATTATTACTATTCACGAGCTAGGAGGAATTATGAGATTCTGTCATATGCAACCAGATGTTCAATAAAATATTTGATCATTTTTAAAGTTACGACTAAATGAGATTAGAGTGAAGTGATTGATGGAAAAAGGAATTTTGTAATTTTTCAATCTCTAGCCTTTCTCGTTATTATATGTTGATATTTCCACTGAGGTTTGGAACCCTCTGCTTGCAAGAACCACGAGTGAAGACTAATTTTTCAATGCACAAACCTACTTCTCTTTTCTATGTAAAGCAAACAACTTAACCCTTGCACACAAGTGAAACAATTGAATCATACAAAACAAAGTGTCATATTTCCTTACATTATCAATGGGACTTTCTTCTTCAGTACAAACATTTACAGTATATCCAAGTGAAGTACTGTGAAACTGCCAACATGCAGTTATACCATTATTACTGGCAAAAAGGGTATATAGGCCTATGTATAAAAGGGTATATAGGTCTATGTATTAAAAATTAAATGCAAGCAATTTATGGAAGGGGAAACTACTGCATTGTAAAGGTGCCTGATTTAGCTAATCAAATATTAAAACAGGAACACGCTGTTGATAACAGCTTACGAAAGTTTATGTACGAGGGGCATCCAGAAAAACAAGTTCCAAAGCAAAACACCCATATGCAGCCGTTTTGGAACAGTTCATTACTACTGATATTCTTGTTTTATTTATGTCTAACCGGTAGGAACCTTGATCTTTTGTTACTTTTCTTCCAAATTGGTGTTATTCTTTTTTCATTTATTTATTTATTTTTACTATTCAGTGTTATTTTTCCCAAAATTCACATTTTCATTTTCATGCATTTTGTGGCAAATATAATTACCTAAAATTATACCTTCATGGTGTTTTTAAACTACTGTTTTAAATTGTAAGTCATGTGGTGTATGTATTTTCGTGCCAGTTTGATATGTTGAAACCGATTTTTGAGGAAGTTATTTTCCATTATTTCTCGCTCTACAAATGCCAATGTTACGACTCCCCTGTGACGGTAAGTGAGCACTCTATCCCCACCAAAATCGCACCACTTTGCTCGGTGATTCAAAACACTTCTCACGCGACAAATACTGATGATGCAGCCGCCACTTTCCTCTGTGGTGCAAACTGTTCCGATAGAAGTTGAGAAAATCCTAGGAAATATTTGATTGAATGTGGCTGTCGGAATTATTCCACGTACAACATGCATTATAGTTTTCTCTTGGATAAAATGTTGGAAAACTTGTGTTCTAGATACACAAATATTGCACACTTTGTTTCTATAAGCCTAAAAAGACAAGAACATTGGATTTCGAGGTATTTTTCGTTGTTTGAGCACATTTTTAAAATTCACGAAAAATGCCAACAATTCACATTTTATGCCAAATTCTCGATATTTCACTATTTCGAATAGGTGCAAAATGTGTTCACACATCACTGGACATTCAGAAACACTACTTCGCAGCAATTGACATTTTTCACTATTATCGTGTTTGTGAAAAATCAAGGTCCCTACTAATTGGAACTTACTTTCTGGATGCCCCTCATATAATTCAGTAGATGAAAAGTTAAAAATTTAGCAGGTCTGGCAGAGAAACGTCAATTACTGAAGAAAGTGATATGCTTTTAGGATCGAATGATTCGAGTAATTATCATATTAAAATATTTACGTATTTATTATTATAATTTTATTTCATAACATTGGACATTCCAAGAGTTTAAACAGACAGGACCGAAAAAGGGGGGGGGGGGGCGTGAATCACAGTTCCATGTCATTGTAAACAAATGTTAAGCTGTGCAAAACCAGTATTACGCCTGGATGATGAAAGAAAACCTTCGTACGCTTTTCTACATTGAATAAGATTAAGTGAGCCAGAAGAGTAACAAAATTCCAGCAGCATATTTGCAGTGGTGCAGCAGACTAAGGCTCCATTTTTGTTGGATGTTGCATCCGACAAACGTCGTAAACGACAAAAAACATCATACTGGAACATCCAAGAAACATTGGATTCATGAAAGTGCAATGCATGTGATTTTTGTCAGATGTCGCAGAATGACAAGTATCAAACTACTACGTTCGACAAAAATCGTATGCATATAAGGAGTCATAAAGTTTGTTCAATAAAATGTACCACACCAGACAAACTCGGACGTACAAGCTCTGTTTATGCATGGAATTTTTGTCAGATGTTGCTGTCCGAAGACATCCAACAAGATTCAATTCCATAAGAATGCCATGCATGCAATTTTTGTCGCACGTTGTAGTGAACATTTTGTCAAAGTTCAACGTTAGTCAGATGGCGATATCAAACAAAAATCGTATGCATCAATGGAGCCTAAATGGTCATCAGACAAATGCTGTACCAAGACATTCGACACATTACAGGGTTGCATAGCGCACTTTTTGTTTCCATGTTCCTTCAGACTGTCTAAAAAAAATGCCATGCTACGAAGTCCAACAACTATCTGACAGTGACACAGTGGTAATACCCCTCCCCCCCCCCACAACTGTTGACTGTTCTGTCCTCTTACTACTTCCACACTGACAAGAAAAATGATAATTCAATGCATTTTCCACGTGATATTTAGAGGCTCTTTCCTGTTCCCATGCAGCGCTACATAACACCATCTTTCAAAGCAAATGTCTGGCACATTCATTCCATCGCATAAAAAAAGTCAATAAAGACAAAATTCCCTGACTTTTTTTACTTCTCAAATTCCCTGACTTTTCCCAGTTTTCCAGGTCTGTCGACACCCTGCTTGACATGTCGCCCTGATCGAGGTTGATCTGCAAGTGACAATTCACCATTCCTGAAGCGGGAAGACCACTCGTAAACTTGTGTCTTGCCCAGAGCCATTGTAAGCCATTTCAAGCATTACAACTGTTCTCCCGGTCATTTTCCCAAACAGCAAACAGAATCTAGCGGCTGAAGCATGTACTTCAATGTGCCTGCCCACCAGAGAATGATTCCTGTTTCTTTAGGATTCCCTCACAAACATTGATGTGTACGCACATATACAGTGGAACCTCAATTTTGACTTCCCACATTGTATGCTTTCCTGAATTAGACATTACGCTTCATGGTTCGAATGCAAGGATAGGAATTTTAAGAATAAAACTTAGGACCTACATATTTGCTTCAAATTTTTTCAAGCACATTCTCCATTTCATATGAATAATAAGATGCAATAATCTGCTCACAAAGGGAGCACCTATTCACCCATGAAATGAATCAGAATTTCTAGATATTTTTTGAAATTGTTTCAAGGATAAGAAAGAAAGATAAAGTGGAACACAAATTTTATACTTTTCCATTACATGGTCCCAATAAAACTATTATTTATTACAAAATTTTCCTGCATTATTTTTTTTTTTTTTTGCCTTGCCTTGAAAACGTTTAATTGAGGTCCCATTGTGTACATACATTTTATGTGCACTTAATTTCAGCGTTCTCTTCTTAGCCTTTCCTTCTATCACTTTCTTTGTAGCTGAAGAAAACGCAGCTTGAACTTACTTGTAAAACTTGAGCCTCTTGTCCAACTGCTACCACAGAATGTGCTGTTCCTACAGTGACTGGCGTTACGGTTATCGTTTCAACACCATCGGAACTGCTCTGAGGTTCTACCTTTGGTACTTGTACAACTGGGGTCACAACCTGGGAAAAAATATTATTCAATGCAAAATTACATTTCAGAGGCTCTACATAACATTAACTTACAATTGTTTGATTATTGCATTATTATTCTACGTTTTTCCATTAACTGGAATGGAGAAAGATGATGACAAACACAATGAAAATTGAAGTAAGACTTGAAGCTTTCCTGGCGACGAATGACGAAAAGATTATCTCGGGCTATCGATCAGGTGAGTTGTGGAAATGCTTTCGAGAGCTAACGTCACTCTCATCTTCAGGGTAGAAGTAGAAGTGACTCACCTGGTCGATAGCCCGAGAGAATCTTTTCGACAATGAAAATTCATGCCCATGCTAGGATTTAAACTCTGAATATTTGGTGACAAGTGAGCGAGTTGAGTAGTCTGTGCATAGTAAACAGACATAAGCATATGCATGCTTACATCTTCGGTAGGAGTATGCAAGATATATGTTCTTAATTCCAATCCTGAATGTTGACATGTATATTTCATGGCATGTAAATTGGTGATAGATACCATTATCCTTCATGTATCTACAAGTCATATGTAGTACAATACAAGTAACATTTTGTAATTAAGATCTTTTAAGTATAATCCCATATTAAACTGTAGGGTGGGTATCAAGTACCAAAAGAAATGGTCTTTTTCCTTGCTTGATTGATTTATTTTGCTTCACTTTTATGCAACTTTGGGCTAATCGCAAAGACGAGGATGAATGGTGATAAGATGAAATGATGAAAAGGACAATCACAAGCAAACATGGACAGCACACAATACAAAGCCCACAGAGGATTAAGCTTGCTGAGAGTCCAGATACCACAGTTTTGTTGGCCTGCAAGACTGATGTTACCAGCATGCAGGTGGCAACACTGATGTTACCAGCATGCAAGTAAGGTTGACTTTTGGTTGTCTTCTCAAAAGGTCACCCCTTTCACCACAGGTCATTTTTGTGACCTGGCTTGCAATAAAAAGTTGTTTGTGTGATTGGTATAGATTGACATGACATTTAAGGAGTATCCAAGAGACTGAAATTGCTGTTAAGCCAAAGTTAAGCTTCATAACTTAGAACTACTACTTCATAACTTCTTCAGAATGGGTAGAGACTACACTACTTTCGATTTATATTTTTGGTTATTACATTGGTAGGGAGTGTGTGGTAAATTGATAAAACATATGAAGGTTTGATTGATTGTTTTTACTTTGCTTTTCTGTCATTTTTGCAAATATAGGGATGAGTGACGTTATGGTGAAATTGATGAAAGGACACTCGCAAAGAACACCCATTCGCAGGCTGGGATCTAAACCTGGTGTCGCAGGGCATTGTCCTAACCACTCTGCTATGAAGGTTGGCAAAACAAATGAATAGACAAACACAATGAAACATCATTGTTTTACCACAGATGACAAACCACTTTGCCACAGCTTGCTTTTTAAAATTATAATGAGTTCATATTTAGTGCTCGTGTGACTTACTCACGTTGAATAAGTTAGTATACAATAAAATGTAGATACTTAAAGGTACTTACAATAGTGAGTACTCACTATAATGAGTGCATCAACACCTAGGCTATTTGCACCCTTCTCTTAATACAAGACATAACCCCTTAGCAGAAACACAATAATTTAAGAAACAGTGAATTAAAATAACAAATATTTTGAACACAACAAAAACTAAAATCAGTACCCAAAGATGAAAACTGAAATCTGCGTAAACAACAAAGTAAAACATATGTAAAAATCTCTATAACTATGCCGCTAATATCATTGCTTTATAATCAAGCAGTCCCAAGCTCGATACCCGGTGGAAGAACACAGTGGTTCGGATCCCACTTTAAAGTGTAGGTCCAGTCGCGATTAACCTTTCTGTGCACAAACTGTACTACAAAACAAACTTGGACACAGATGGACAAGACACAGAACAATACACAACCTATACAAACCCAAACACATCAAGAGTTTGAACTGATTATGCCACATGACCCTTAGTTGTGTAATGAATAATAATGATATGACGGGACATAAAGAGATGGACATGAGGATATATAGTTTATGCTACTAAGCCCCTTAACATAGCAAGGCAGACCTATATGGAGGGGGAAACTGCCACAGATGGTAGCTAGGTTCATACCAGCTGCAAATTTTCACTACTTCTCAATTTGTATGAATGAATTAATTTATTAAAATTGTTGGGTGCTTTGGGACATATGACCATTCTGAACCCTTCATTGTATGTGGGGAAATAGCCCCTTAATATAATTCTCATAAGATTTTAAAAAAAGGGATGTAAAACGTCCCCTGGGAAAAGTTAAAATTGCAAGGTTGTAAAAGGACCTGCACGGGACAAATGGGTAAAATAAAAATACACTAAAAACTTCCTCACAGACAGTGGAAGGAAGAGACCTGCTCATCTCAAAATGCTGAAAACATTTACAAAATTGCCCAACAGGGATGACAAACAGCTGGGAAGATTAAAAGTCTGCCTGAGGAAAGCTAAAACAGCACATTCAATAAGAATATGTCAAACACTCAAAAAGACTTTACTGGAGGGTCCCGCCCTTACAGCAAGTGGCTATGTGTGAGATGGCTGTGTCCAATACGCAGCCTACTTACAATAATTTGACAGGAGAGACGGTAGGACGAATGCCATGCACCAATAGTGGGCTTAATAGCTCGAAGTATAACAATTCCTTCTAAACTCCAGTTTCAAAAGTTTAACTACTTATCTGAGCTACATGTAAAATATTCATGAATAACTACATATAGTTCTAACTTCTACTCTTTGTGTCCACTTATTTCAAACTCTTTCCATTAGAAACATTTCATCCATAAAGAAACTCACTGCAAACATATAATTTTCAACGTACCTTTCTCGCTGTCAGCAGATGAAATAATCCTTACCTGCATTGTGGTCCCATCACTTTGTGAATGTATTTGTTGTATATTTGCCACAACAGTTTGGTACATAGACGCAGGTACAGGTACTGTAATCATTCCTGACACAGAAACTGGATAACCTGAGGAAAGTTAAAAGTAAAATCGATATTTAACACTGTGTTTACAGAAAACACCATCACAACTTGATTAAATCATACAGGCTATGTTAAGGGGAAACACAAGGAGCAAGCAATTACAAATAACAATAATAGATGGCACTGATTACTTAAGGTTGAACAATGCCAAGTTTACACATACACAAGTACTTTCGTTACAAATTTTTCATTAAAGCTAAAGTAGGATGGTGTATCAATATTTTAGGGATGGGCAGATATGAAATTTTGGTCCGATACCGATAAAGTACCGATATAAAATTTACCAATATCGATAACCAATATTGTATCGATCCAATATAAAATTAGAAATGGTCCTTGAAGAACCTGAAAGGTTCATTGACCTTCTTAATAAATGTGAGTTTCCAGGTAACTGCAGTGCAAAAGAATTTGCATATTTAGACATTTACTTTTTTAGAAAGTAGGGCATGGAGATTATCCATAAAAAATACAACAAAATGGCACAATTTTGCACTAAATTATCAGATATTTATCGATATATCGGATTGGTAAAATAAACGGTATATGCCTATATCGGCCAATACTGATAGAGTACCGATTAATCGGTCCCATTACTACAATATTTATATGAAATGCAAAACCTAAAATAAGGAAAGAAAAGGAATTATTGACAAATGTCACATGTAATGTGAAGAGAAAATTCAAGTAAACTAAAAAACAATTTTGGCAAGGAACTTTTACTTGCCTCAAGTTTGTGAGAAGACAATCACAATTGTGTATCAGTTGTACTCAGTTTAACTTTAACTTTAGAGGTCATTAATTAGGGGGGAAAAAAAAGAAAAAAAGGAGAATCTGGTTGTCACCTGCATTACCAATCCAGTGAATGTGTACAGGAAAAAAAAAACGAAACTAAAGATGTTTTAGAACTTACATGTTTACACAGTGAAAGTGTATGAATCAAACATTTGTACATCAAATAATATATCCACTTCAAATGTACAGGGAATTAAGAAAAACCAATGTTGACGTAAAATACTAATTCAATAACCTGTTGATTCACATCAGTGTATTTTAAGAAAAAGAACTATCAGCATACATATGTATAATTATAAAGAAGTTATAATGTACAAATTTGTAATATTTGTCAGAGAAAGGAATATATTTATCGCTGTGTGTGGGGGGGATTGTATAGGGGATATGAGAAAATGTAAAAATCAACGCTCCCTCTTCATGGATATTGAAGAACATATCTGAAAAAAAATGGTTACTGATATCAAACATGCATTCAACGAGTTTTAATAATGGCTGCTGCATATTAAATAGCAGAACGAAGTACTGTCAAAAATAATAGAATAAAAGTGTGCCACACTTTACATGCAGGAGAATCCACTCTGGAGATAATATGCAGGATTTAGCCAGTTGCAGAATTTTGGCTCCACGAAAATTCATGTTCACATTGTTATGCGAGTTAATGGGGGAAGTTCATGACTTACATAACTAATACTTGACTACTTGAAATGAGAAATTCAGAAAGTAAAAATGATAAAAATTACAAGTGCTATAGTAGAGAGTCAATATTTTGGTACAGTTTTTTTAACTTTGATGTCAGGTGTAGGGCCAAAGCTAATTCACTATGAAATTATTTACTCAGAATTTTTTCTTCTGCTATTTGAAATTACTAAAACATTTGCGAGCATGACTAACAACCTGATCCATACTGAAGAAAAATCAAGATATGGTTCATGTCTATTTTACATTACGCACCGAAAATGGCAACAGCACTAAGATTAACAATGCAGAAATAGCCCTTGCATCTAAAGGTTAATGATCTTTTTGTTTAAATACAAAACAAGGTAGGTGTAATTTTTCTCTCTTCCTTATAAATTCAATTTTGTAAGCAATACCTGCATTTATTTACATTTTACATACTTTTTAAATCATATTTAAAATAGTGGAGAAAGTGGTCTGGAATACGTGGAATTGGATGCTAACTTATCACATTTCGTGGCTAAATATACAGCTTATGTGTAGCTTCTACATCTTGATTCAAGTTTCAGTCTTTGTAAAACATTGAAATCTGAAGATTTAATTTAAAGAAGATAAATTTTCGAGGGTGTAGAGTCGGTCACTGGTCCTTTTCTGATTAGTCCATATGTGCACAAAGTGAATTTAAAAGAAAAATTCTGAATATGATTTACATTCAGTGGTATGAAAGATGACAAAACCAGTTTAATGCTATTATATATTGGATAAAAGCAAGGAGGGCCAAACGGGCTAAGTAAAAATCAAAGAAGGTAAAAGGAAACACTCACCGCACAGTAGAAAAATTCAAAATTTTCGCTTACTTCGTAGCATCATCGGTGTGAGGAGAAAGAGACGGAACCGGAAGTTGGGGCCCTGCAGAGTTGCCAGGTCCCCATCGAAGAAGAAGCGGTGCGTAGAACGAAAAAAAAACACTGTTTCGTCACCAGGCTCGTCGTAAACTGTGAATGTGTAGGATGAGTTGGGAGGGTTGGGAGGGAAGGTGGGTGAGGGATGGGCATTACTGGGTGGCCTTGTTCAGGCCAGGTGGAGTGGTTGCACTCATGGCCGATATATAGGCCCTCTCCCATCTTTTGCGAACAGAGGTGTTGGCTGGTTGGGGTAGGAGAAGGATGATCGCTACCCAGAAGCAGTCGTTGAAACTGATCTTGTGGTGGTTGGTGTGGACGGCAACTGTGAAGTCCAGGTTGTGGGTGGAGGAGTGGTGGTTATTGATGAGGAGGTTGAGGGCAGTAGATGTTTCCCCCAGGTAAAAATCAACACAGATGTTGCAGGTGAGGATGTAGATAAGGTTTGAGGCATGGCAGGTCCCTTTGGAATGGAGGGTAAATTTGCCAGTGGCCGTGTGCACCTGGAGGGTGTGAGAGTTAATGATGGTGGGGCAGGTCTTGCACCTGGGGAGGTTGCATTTATGGGCAGGGGGGTGTTGGATGTGTGGTGAAGGAGTGTTGTGGACCAGGATGTTTTGGGAGGTTGGGCGTTTGAAAACCACTCTGGGTTTGTCGGGAAATAAGTTTTTGTTTTCAGGATCACTGTGGAGATTTGGGAGAAGAGAGTGCAGTGTGTGCCTGATTCTGTTGAGGTGGGGATGATATTGGGTGATGAGTGCAGGTGGGTTGGTGGCAGCAGGTTTCTTGGTGGTAGTGGTGTGCGAGGTAGCTCGCGATATTTGCTTGGTGACCAGGATGGAGGGATATCCACGGTTAACCAGGGCCTGGTGTAGGCGGAGGTTATAATTCTGGAGGGATGTGGGTGAAGTGTCAAGGCACTGTCCCCTAAGGGCCAGAGAGAATGGAATGGCTTTTTTGGTGTGGAACGGGTGGGAGCTGGAGAAATGTAGGTACTGCATGTGATTGGTGGGTTTTATGTGGATGGAGGTAGTCAGGTGTCCTCCCTCGATGTGCACGTCCACATCCAGGAAGGTGATCTGGTTGGGGGAGTGCGTCCAGGTGAATTTTAGGGAATGGAAGTGGTTAAGTTCGTCCAGGAAAGCTGACAAGGATGGTTCTCCATGTGTCCAGAGCATGAAGATGTCGTCGATGAAGCGGAGCCAGAGGAGGGGTTGGAGGGGTTGGGTAGCCAAAAACTCTTGCTCAAGTTTGCCCATGAAGAGGTTTGCATAGGATGGGGCCATTCTGGTACCCATGGCTGTACCTCGGATCTCTAGGAAATTTTAGTTTTCAAAGGTGAAATTGTTACAAGTGAGGACAATGTGGGCTAGGTGGGTCAGGAAGTTACTGCTGGGGTTGTGAGGTTTGGGTCTGCTTTTGAGGTAGAATTCTATGGAGCAGAGGCCATGGGAGTGGGGTATGTTGGTGTAGAGGGAAGTGACATTGATGGTGGCAAGGATGGTATTTGGGGGCAATGGTGGAAGGGTGCTGATTTTCTGGAGGAAGTGGTTGGTGTTACGCAGGTAGGAAGGCAGAGCTTTCACAAGAGGCTGGAGATGGAAGTCAACAAAGGCTGAGATTCTTTCTGTGGGTGAGTTATAACTGGACACA